>NW_015386879.1:131327-155157 GCF_001527695.2 Protobothrops mucrosquamatus
GAATTTTATGAAATTTGGAATAAATGTTATAATTGGCTAGAACAGAGAAAGAAAAAGACATAATTATTGATGTATATAAAATGTAAATAAGATGTAAAGAATATTTAAAATGTAAAGCACTGTTCTGTTAGAAGAAAAGATTTATGTTTATGTAGTTTTTGGTGTATGGTGTATGGTGAAAAATAAAAAAAAAATTGAATATGGAAAAATAAAATTACAATAGTGCCAATAGTGACTGGTACACTTTGGTACCATCCCTAAAAATCTGGAAAAGCACTTGGACCCAATGGGAATGAACAAAATCTCAATGGATCTATTACAAAAAGTTCCACAATTTAGAACAGTTGCATATATTATAATGAGATCTTCAATTTAAAGATTCGGGAATTATAAGCTGCGAGATCAAATGAAATAAAATATAAAAGATGCAGGCAATAATAATTATCCTAGGAACAGTGGCCATTCCCATGGAAGTTCGTCCCTTCATTGTATGTCACAAAATGTCCCATTAATTCTTTTGACTATAACCTCTTCCCATTATATCTTTTTTTACCATTTATTTACTTAGTTATTGCTACTGGAAACATTATAATAGATCTCAAGAGCACCTGTTGTGTGCAGCTGCTGTGCAATAACATGTGGATGGCAAAAACTGAAAGATATAGAAAAGGGCATGTTTATTAAAGAACAGACTGTAGCACATCTCTACGTAGAACTTAAATAATCTCTTTCAATTTAGCAGCATCATTCATTTAGGTTTGGGAACAGTGTTCTCTAATTATTATTTAAATCTATAAATACTAGTCTTTTCATCTGAAGCTTGTTCAAGTTCAGGAAGATCATGAGATGCAGTGGAAACAGGTTAGGTTGAGTTCCAGGAGGGTAATCCTAATCAATGTTTATTAGTTAACATAACCAAACATAATTGTTCACGTCAGAAGTAAGACAAGAGCAATCAGAAGGTTAGAATAGAAATTGCAATTGTGATAAGGGATAGCCGAGAAATGTTTCTATCATCAGTTGTGGTTTTGTTATATGAGAGAGCTTTACCTACATCCTTCTTAGTAAGCATGTCTATTTTGAAGGGCACCGTACAGATAACCCTTGTTTAGCAACTGTTTTGTTTAGTGACCATTCGCAGATACAATAGTGGTTTAAAAAAAAGCAACTTTGCAAGCAATCCTTGCATTTATGACCTTTGAGGTCTGTAGAGCAAAGGGAAGCTGTGGTTTCATTTAACCAATTTGTGGTTTCAGTTGTGGTTTCACTTAACAGCCAATTCACTTAATCGAATTGCCCAGTCCCAATTCGTAATTGCTGAACAAGGATTATCGGGTGTACGTGTCTGTTTATGAGTGCTGAATATTCAGGGATGCATTTCAGAAGAATCAACCTTGAGTGTGGAAACCAGTACAGTATTTCTTATTGTTGTTCTTGTTTACTTATCCAAGAATTGTTTAAGACCATGAGCAAAATCCTAATTCATATCTAGAAAATGCTGATTCTCCCAAATGCCAATGACTACGTTCATGTATATTTTATGCAAATGGAGTCTGAGTAGGGGAGGAGAGAAAATTAAAAGTGTTGATTGTGAAAAAAATGTTTTGACCTCTCTGGGTTACTCAGAACATGGGCCATGCGACTAACAATTTGTCTCCATTTTTTTCCCCTTATGTGCCGGCTGTATCGTTGCAAAAACGCTGACAGTTTTATCACCCAAAGTGCTCTTCCTATCTGAAGAGTCAACGCTGATTTACTTCCCAGTGCTTCTTTTGAATTAAAGTATTCAGAGATATTTTTAGGCGCTTTCCCTTTGAGATTCTGCTCTTCGTGGATGTTGACCTTTTCAAGAAAATCTGCTTTATTGTGAAATGGGGGGGGGGGAGTTAGGAAAGTAAACATATTCAGCACTTGTTATTAAATGAGTCTGGATTTTTGAAAGTCATTGTCAATAGGTTAATCATTCCCTATAGACCCTTTTGTTGGCCAAGAGGCATCGTACACAAATGGAAGTTTTACCACAATGCTAATTTTGCCATCTCTTTGTCAATTGTGAAGGGATTGAACCTCTCTGTAAAGATCTTCAAACTGGTTATTTGTAGCTTGCGTTCAACCTTCTCTCAGCCTAGTCTTCAGTAAGCTTTAGTCTGCAAATGGGTTTAATTGAAACCCAAGCTTTAGCACAGGACTTTAGGGGTTGAAAATATTCTTTAACACCTCTTATGAAGATAAATAAATATCCCAGACATGAATGCTTTTCTCTGGGAGGTTAACATAGAAAAGAAGAGTACTGTAAACAATCCTGTAACTTTAAAAATCTTGAGAAGAACAGCATATCCTCAGATCATAACAGAATTTTCTGCTAAAATTACAGAATGGGTTGTCAGAGATCCCTACATATATGCAAGTTTTCATGCATTGCACCAAACCATGGTTTTGTTAACCTTGTTTTGTGAACAATCCAGAAGAGCTGGATTCAAACCCTATATTAAACAATAAACCTTTCCAATGTTATAAGCAATGAACTTCTTTATTTATTTAGGACATCATGACAATTTCAGAGTTCCCATAGTCATTCCCTTTGATGGATAGGAGTTCAAGGAAATAAAATTTTCATTTCCCTTTGATGGATACAATTTCAAAGAAAGGAAACTACACTGAATATGAATCGTGTGGTTGTTGTTTTTTGCTGTCTCGGTGGTTGCAATAAAGATTTGATTGGGTGATGTTGTGCAAACACATCCGAAGCTGGGCTATGACCAGCTTCACAAATTGTAGCCATGTGTGTAAAAAGCTACCTAGAAGAGCACTTCAATTCATCGGTTCAGAAAAACCACAGTCTCAGTATTTCTTTCACATGTCATCTTAGTAACTTACACCACTGAACAGCTTATTGTGCCATTGACCTGCTATCATTCAAGGACAGCTCGTTCCTTAGATGTCTATCAGAACAAGAGCTTAGCCAGACAAATAATGATACAGCCCAGTTGCAGAAAGCAGATTTAATTCTGTGCATTTCTACAATTAATCCTCTTGTCTGAGATACAAAAAGACCGTCATTTGAAAAGCCATCGTAATCGAATTAATACCTAGCTAAGATAGCGGTTAAAGCAGTGGTTCTCAACCTTTTTAATGCCGCGACCCCCAACCAGTCGTAAGTCGAGGACTAAATCGGTTGTAAGTTGAGGACTAAACCAGTCATAAGTCGAGGACTAAACCGGTCGTAAGCCGAGGACTACCCAACCGGTCATAAGTCGAGGACTTTCCCTGCCCGGGAGCACCACGCATGCGTGGTTCCACCCCCTGCGCCGGCCGAGGCGTAGCTGGCAAGCGGCAGAGACGGAGCAGGCCGACCACCAGCTGGCCCAGCCCAAGGGAGGTAAGGCACCCGCCGGAAAAGGGGGAAAAAATGGCGGACAAAAAAAATGGCGGACAGCCTTGCTTGGCAACCCCCGTGAAATGGTCGATCGACCCCAAATGGGGTCGCGACCCATAGGTTGAGAACCGCTGGGTTAAAGTCACTGAGCTTGTTGGCTGGAAAGTTGACACCCGGGTTTGAGACCCGAACAATATGTGATGGAGTGAGCTCTCGACCTTGCCTCAGCTCCTGCCCACCTAGCAGTCCTAAAGCATGCAAATGCGAGTAGATAAATAAGTACCACTTTGGTGGGAAAGTGACAGTGTTCCGCGACATCATGCGAGCCACATGAGCGTGGAAATGTCTTCGGACAGCACTGGCTCAACGGCCTTGAAACAGAAATGAGCATTGCCCCCTAGAGTTGGCAACGACACGTAGAGTAAAATCTCAGGGACTCCTTTACGTTTACTTACCTTTTTTAAAAAAAAAAATAGCAACCAGGTTTTATTTGAACTGATTGAAGTTTTCATTGTCCTGATTATTTTCCAGCACATTCCAAGTGATACAGGAAGCTGGTGGATTATCGGAAATCTTGTTTATGCCGTATTCTCTCTCTCATAGCTTTAGAGATAGGGGTATCAACAGGAGAGACAAGGGTGGGGTCAAATAATGTCAGGCATGTCGTGACATCATTTGCATAATGTTGGTGGGATTGCATGACATAATTGCAGTTTTTACTGGACCGCCTATGGCCACATGGGCTGAGTATTATACCTAACCACTGTAATAACAGTTCTAAGGGTAGGAAAGCAACATTCAGCTTTAAAACATCTGATTTGTTTTGAACACAGTCTCTGGAGTTTCAGTTTCCCAAGCATAATAATAATAAAGTGCTTTGCAGCAAATAAGATAATGTTCATCTCTCCTTCTATGTAGAAAGTGATCTTAATCACATCGCTTTAAAAAAAGGAATAAATTCTAACGTGGGGTTAATTTAAAAAAAATAAAATTATATGCAATTTATACCGGCTGTAAAAACTCTTGGCATGCTTTGCAAATCTGCTCAACGCCTCTCGGGAAGATTATACAGTGATAGTTTCAGAAATGTTGTAAGGAAAAAAAAATAAATAAAAAGTTTGAAAATCCCAAAAAATAAGGAAGCTGGAAAAAAAAACCCTTTCCTTTAAGAAGAAAAGGTATAAAGTTCGGATCTGTTTAACTTTAAAAGAAAATAGGCAAGGGGAGACATAAAAACATGCTGCTGAACATTAATGCCTGCTGAAATTAACCTTGCAGTTTTTCAAAAAATTTCCTTCCCGTCTGAAAGATGTTTCCCCCCCTGTCTTATTCTTCAGGTGCTTGAGGATTTCTTCAGTAGACTTTTTTAACGGATGTTTTTCGAGTGAAGGTAGGATGTTTTTCCCGTTCATTTTAATGTTTTCTGTTACCTGTTTTTCCATCGCTCTGAAATTTCTCCAGCTGCCCATTCTTCCCAGTGAGCCCAAGACCCATAAGAGGAGTATGATGTTTATCCTTAATCAAAGTATGGAAAGCCAGAAAAACTGCAGATTTCTGGAAAGAAGACTCATCATACTATGCACTGAAGGAGATGACACACACAAATACAAACACACCATCAAAACATCATATTCCTCACCAAGAAGTACCTTACCAATATTTTTTTTTTCTGCTTCAGCATGTTTGGTAAGAACAGCTAAGGGGAAAAAAATGCTGGAGGATTTTTCTATACTGTCTCCAATGTGTGATATAAGGGGAATGTGTGAAGTGAAGATGTGCTCTATATACTGTCATTATATAATTTGGGGTCACCTTCTGTAGTTGAAGGATGAACAATTCAGGTCTGAAAGGAAATAGCATCAGCACAAGACACAAAGTACAGTTTGAAGGTCATTATTGCAAGATTGAGGGTGGCCACCAATTTGACAGTTTCTTGAAGTGTGTCACTTGTGGAGATTATTTGAGGTCTATCTTGGAAAATAAGTCTATATTCTTGGTCCCCTTACTGTACTATCATATGTTACAATGATGGGGAAGGACAATTGACTTCCTATCATGTTTGAGGACAATTCAGTAGCATCATATTGAGAATATACACTGCTGGTCTTGGATGCTGGTCTTGGATGCAACCTGTATTATTAATGTCTTGAGTACTCATCTATTCAGTGAACTCTCTTAATAGTTTGAAATAACTGCCTGTAACTTGCATGGAATGACAAATAGTCGTCAGAAAGTATGAGAAGTTCCTTATTATAATCAAAGGTCACCTTATGAATTAATTACCTCCATTTATCTTTTGAAGCTGAGATGTGTTATTTAGACTAAACTCTTTGAAACCACCTAATCCCTGACAATAGTGTTACAGCTTTTTAGGTTCTGAATGTAGAAGGGCTATGAAATTTTACAATATAAGAAAATTAAGGTGTCACGCTTAGAAGAGGGACAGGCTAATGTTGACTTCTCTGAATAATAAACACGTAAAGAAAAGCCACAGCAGAGATATGCCTCTAAAATGAAAGTCACTTCTAATGTTTCAGAACGGAGTTGGAATTTTTATGCTGCAATAGTTTAAACATGACACAGTAGCGGTTTATTTGCTTTGTGCCTTGGGCTACTAACCTGCATTTGGCAGGGCCGCTAAAAAATCTCTGCAATTTAAATAACCAGACACTACGCAGGATTTCAGCATTCAATATTAGCACATTATACAGGCCCAAATGCAACCACCGACGCTTCTGAGGATGCAATTTGTCCTTGAACAATATATTTTTCTTTACAGAAACAAATATGATTCTGTTGCAGCAAATATGAAAATTGAGTCTTGGGTTGCCAGTTAGATAATTTTATATGACTCTCACAGGTGCTGGGTGGCTCCATATTATGGTGATTTTATTATGGTCTTATCTTAATTTAATATTTTATCTCCTATATTGTATTGTCCACATGTCATGTGTATGTGTGTGTGTGTGTGTGTGTGTGTATGCATATATGGGTATGGATATGGGTGTGTAATTTGCTGACTCTTTATTTAAACTAAATTTGTATATGTGATTGCATGACCTCTGTAGATGCCATATACTAAATAACTAAATAATAGGTGTTCTACATTAAAAGGGGTATGTCAGGGGGAAAAAGTCGACCATTTAGGGTGTGCAAAAGGGATACCTGAAGGGGAAACAAAAAAAAATGGGAGCCACAACTCTACGCTAGAAATCCTAGCTACAGGTAGTCCTTGACTTATGACTGGCTGCTTAGTGACTATTCAAAGTTCCAACAAACATACCTGGGGGATACTTACAACTCAGATCCAAAGTTCCAATAGTCACCTGGTCCCGCCACAGTCATGTGACTGCACTTTGTGAACCTGGCAAACGGGCTGCAATTATGGCCACTGGCAGCATCCCGTGGTCACGTGACCACATTTTACAATGCTTTTGCCAAACCCACCATTTACTTCCAGTTTTTGGCAAAACCACGCCCATAGCAAAACCCTGCCAACATCACCCTGCCAACAAAAGTATGTATAGTCAAGACCATGGTTTTCCCAGCTGCAATGTATGGCTGTGAAAGTTGGACCACAAGAAAGGCTGAGCACCAAAGAATTGAGGCCTTTGAACTATGGTGCTGGAGAAGACTCCTGCAAGTCCCCTGGACTGCAAGGCAATCCAACCGGTCAGTCCTAGAGGAGATCAATCCAACTGCTCTTTAGGAGGCCAGATCCTGAAGTTGAAACTCAAGTACTTTGGCCACCTAATGAGAAGGAAGGACTCACTGGAGAAGAGCCTAATGCTGGGAAAGATGGAGGGCAAGAGAAGAAGGGGACGACAGAGAATGAGGTGGCTGGAGGGAGTCCCTGAAGCAGGAGACGTGAGCTTAAATGGACTCCAGAAGATGGTAGAGGACAGGAAGGCCTGGAGGAATGTTGTCCATGGGGTCGTGATGGGTCGGACATGACTTTACAACTAACAACAGCAGCAAAATCACTGCTTCCCTTAATGACTGCAAATTTGCTTAACGATCACGGTGATTGGCTTAACAACTGCTACCAAAAAGGTGATGAAATCAGGCTGGTCATGTGTTCAACAGCTGACACGAATTATGACCGTGATGGGCAGGCTTCATCACAGTCGTAACTTGAGGACTATCTGCATTCTTCATATCTGCTGCAATGTATGCAACACAGATAGAAGCATGGGCCCTCAGTCATGACTGCCATCTTGAGTTGTTTGACCCTCTCCCCTCTCTTGTGCCCTGTAAGCAAGCAACTTACAGCCCTACTATTCCGTATGGTCCTTGTATTTGCAAAACCGTTAGTCATATTTTTCTGTTCTGTAAGTGATACAAATGAATAGCAGGGGAGAAAAATGAGAGAACTAATAAACTGAACTCAGTGACACAATGGAATAGTTCAAGTACTCTGATTAAACCCCTTTTATCTCCTTCACACATCTGAATATCATTGCTATTTTTGGGGAAGTATATTCGCTAAATAGAAAATATTTTGAAGGATTGCCTAATTTCCATTTTTTGTAACTTTCTCATTCCTTCCCAAGTCACTTTTTTTTCCTTCAGTTCTCGACACAGCCCATCTTCTTTGAATTATTTTAGAACAAACAGCAAGTGGCAGGCCATTCAGAAGAAATTATGCGCTGTTTGAGAATTTAAAAGATCTTTTTGCATTTCCATCTTGCAAATTTTCCAAAGCAAGTGTGAGATTGGAATTGGAACTTTATTACAGAGATGATGAAGCTTTTTTTGGTGTCACTGATATGCCATATCTCAGAATATGCCCAAACAGTAGAATATTTTGCAGAGCAGAAGAAAAAAGTGGAAGAGACTATCATCATTTATTACTCTAAAGAAATGCTTAACCAAAGACTTGGATTTTCTTCCTTAGAGATTTCTAAAAGCTGTGAATTGTAGATTACACACAAAAAAAGCAAACTGTAGAGTATCTAAATATTTGTTCTAAGTTCCCTGTCCTAGCTCCACCCGCCATGAAGGAAAACTTGCACTCTGCTTAAATATTTCTGTTCTCAGTGTGACTCTGCAGTATTGTTATAATTTCATCCTGTAGTTTATTTCATTACAAAGTTCTTCCATTTTGACCTTTTGGGGTAAGAAGAGAATAACAATCTTCTCAGAATCCCCCTAGATTGGAGTGGCATATAAAATAAATATAAATGTATTTAGAGGCCAGGAGCTGTTTTTCCCACAAGATTTGCAAATTTCTGCTTTGTTGAATCAAGGGTTCCTGTTGAATTGTCTTACCTTTTTATTTTCTCCAAAAAAAGAAGTCCTATAAGTTTATCACAAGGTAGTCTGATTGATCTTAAATATTGCTTTTAAATTAACAATGCTGAAAACATCTAATAATCTCAGCTTCTTTTCATGGTGCATTTCTATTTTGACTACTCAAAAACAAAGCCCAAGAGATAGTCCGATGTGGTTTTGCAACTATGTATGCTTAAAGATGTACTTGGAGAACTCCCAAAATGTGTAAAACCTGGAAGCAAGATTTTCTAATTGCAGAAAGCTTTCTGAATAAATTGAGCTAAATGTGTTTACAAGCCACATTCAGATACATGGGCTAAACGTACAAAGATCTCCACATGAAGCTTAGTACAGATAGTCCTCAACCTATGACCACAATTGAGCCCAACATTTGTGTTATTAAGTGAGACAGTTGTTAAGTGAGTATTGCCCCATTTTATGACCTTTTTGCCACAGTTGTTAAGTGAATCACTGCAATTGTTAAGTTAGTATCACGGTTGTTATGAATCTGGCTTCCCCATTGACTTTGCTCATCAGAAGGTCACAAAAGAGGATCAAATGACCCCGGGACACAGCAACCGTCATAAGTATGAACCAGTTGCCAAGCATCTGAATTTTGATCATGTATGAACTACGGTGCTGGAGAAGACTCCTGCGAGTCCCCTGGACTCCAAGGCGCTCAAACCGATCAGTCCTAGAAGAGATCAACCCCGACTGCTCTTTAGAAGGCCAGATCCTGAAGTTGAAACTCAAGTCCTTTGGCCACCGAATGAGAAGGAAGGACTCACTGGAGAAGAGCCTGATGCTGGGAAAGATGGAGGGCAAGAGAAGAAGGGGACGACAGAGAAGGAGGTGGCTGGATGGAGCCCCTGAAGCAGTAGGCGTGAGCTTCAATGGACTCCAGAAGATGGTAGAGGACAGGAAGGCCTGGAGGAACGTTGTCCATGGGGTCACGATGGGTTGGACACGACTTCGCAACTAACAACAACAACAACAAATCATGGGGATGCTGCAAACGTTGTAACTGTGAAAAACAGTCATAAGTCACTTTTTTGGGGTGCCGTTGTAACTTTGAATGGTCACTAAATGAACTGTTTTAAGTCGACGATTACCTGCACTACATTTTTCTTAACCCCCAGGAATGACAGGCTTTGGAGGAGAAAACCTCTCCCCTCCAACATTCTCTGACAATTAACCAACCTCCCCAAGATATTTCTAAGGCTGATCTTTTCACTGGGAAATCAAGGGGCTCTTTTGGTTGAGTTGAATATGTTTGCTCATTCTGGTTTTGGAGACTCGTCCTTCATTTATTCTTTTCCTTCGGAAGCACTTTTGAGTGCAAATTGCTGCTATTGGAAACCTTGAACTGAGAGACTATTATTCTCTATGCTCAGATTAAATTAATTTTGAACAGTTTAATGCAGCATGTCCGAACTCAGAGTCCAGGAGGTGTCAAATTTATTTCTGTGCTTTTTTAAGCGGTGCCTTCAAGGACAGTTGGAATCACAGTGAATGGATTCTAATGTCTTTGAGTAAGTGGGCTTTCTTTCTTTCTTTCTTTCTTTCTTTCCTTCCTTCCTTTCTTCCTTCCTTCCTTCCTTCCTTCCTTCCTTCCTTCCTTCCTTCCTTCCTTTCTTTCCTTTCTTTCTTTCTTTTTTCCTTCCTTCCTTCTTTCTTTTCTTTCTTTCTTTCTTTCTTTTTTCTTTCTTTCCTTTTTTCTTTCTTTCCTTTCTTTCTTTCTTTTTTTCTTTCTTTCCTTTTTTCTTTCTTTCCTTTCTTTTTCTTTTTTTCCTTCCTTCCTTTCTTTCCTTTCTTTCTTTCTTTCTTTCTTTCTTTCTTTCTTTCTTTCCTTTTCAATGGAAGCCATTAGGCATGGATGTTAATCATTTTCCTCTGAAAGTTATACAAAAGGCAGCATCATGGTGAGGCCAAAATAGGAGTGCTGTTTGCTTGCTATTCAGATTAAATCAGCATGTGAAAGGAAGGGCTGAATCTCCAACATAGCCAGCTATAGTAAAAGGTAATGAGAAAAAAAATATATTAAAGCTAATAGGAAAGGAGGAACACACACCGCACAATGAGAGTGCTTTTCTAAATGACTTGTAATGAAGTTTACAGTGTATAGTACTTTGAGTTGAGAACAACCCCTCCTATAAGAATGGATATTTATTCTCTTCTTCAGTTGTATGCCAGTAGCTTGCCCCGCCAGTAGTGGTGGGGCTGTGCTTTTTTGCTTGGTATTTCTTGGTAGCTATTAATAGCAATAGCACTTAGACTTATACACTGCTTCACAGTGCTTTACAGCCCTCTCTGAGTGATTTAGAGTCAGCCTATTTGCCCCCCAACAACCTGGGTCCTCATTTCACCAACCTCAGAAGGATAGAAGGCCGAGTCAACCTTGAGCCAGTCAGGGTCGAACTGCTGGCAGTGAACAGAGTTAGCCTGCAATACTGCATTCTGACTACTGCGGCTCTTAAGGTAGTTCCTTAATTAAGTAGTTCCTAATTAAACTCTAATTCCTATTAAGGAGAAAACCATACTTTCACCAATACCGAGAGGACAAGTATATCAACAGGGAGAAAACCCATCCTTACTAGCAGTGTGGTGTTATCAAGTTGGGTAGTGAAATGTCTGCAAAGGAACCATGAAGCACCAAGGACTGCATAGCCAAAGTTCTCTAATTAGGTAGTCTCCTAATTAGATAATTTCTAATTAAATTCTAATTCCTAACTACAAAGAGAAAATCAGACCTTCGCTAATACAGACAGGAGAAGCTACTGTATATAAACAAGGGGCAAACCCCACACTTACTGGTGACATTACTTAGTTGGGTAATGAAAAGTCTGCAAGCAACCAAGCTCAGAGACTATCAAGGACTCCACAGTTCAACTTTGAGCAATATATATTCTCATCTATTGGAATTTCTAATCTTGAATAAGACTGAATGAGAGCAGTGGAAAATGTGTAAGAATCTTTCTGCCCTGTTCAATACCTAGTGCTGTCATAGATGTGCTGGGTTAAGAAGAAAAGGCTTCCATGTGACTCTTCTCCTTGTCTGCTTTTCAGTTCTTGAAGCACAGCATATTTGACCAAGGGTGCAAGTTATTTTAACTTGCATATCAGGAAACTGATCAAGATGCGCCTTAAATAGTAATGTTGTGGGCTAAGGAAGGACCTCACTTTCCCACTCTATTTTTGGCTTCAAGTTGCAGTACGGCTCTTCATACTTATTAGCTATGATTTTAGCATTTTTAACTGTGTGTGAAATTGGTATCAATTACATTGTGGCCTAAGAGGAACCATTAGCTATCAATATTTTCTCCAGGAAAGTAGGAGAGAAAAACAAAAAACTCTTAACATCAGACTTAGATTTATGTACACAATCGAGACATACATTCAGTCCTAATGGGAAAATTAAAACCCAGCTGACATCTTCAGCTCTGTTGTCATCTTGTAATAATAGGCCATAAACAGATATCTATCCTAGCTTCTGGAATAGACTTAGCAATAACACAACAGCATGAGATGCACTATAGCAAACCCAAGGCATCTCTAGCTTCATAGTCTGTTCACACAGTAGCCAAAGCTATTATGATAATAGCACGCCCCTATTGTATATTCCAGGGCTCAGAGGTTAAATATGCTGAGCTTGTCAGCTGGAAAGCTGACAATCCAGGTTTGAGACCCAAGAGCCACATGATGAGGTGAGTTCCCATTCCTTGCCCCAGTTCCTGCCCATCTAGCAGTTTGAAAGCATGCAAATGTGAGTAGATTAATAGGTACCACTTCAGTAGGAAGGTAACAGTGTTCCATGCACATTGGCGTATAGTCATGCTGGCCACAGGATCACCGAAGTGTCTTCAGACAATGCTGGTTCCCTTGGCCAAGAAACAGAGATGAGCACCCTGCCCTAGAATCAGGCACAACTGGACAAGGAAAACTTAATTGAAAGCCACTGATATTGGTTCTTGTGGACCACTATATTATACATGCCGTGTTCCCATGTACCTTGTTTTCATTAATAGCCAAATATTACTACAGGCAGAATGTGAGTACCTCTCCTGCTACTTATGTTTTCAGCAACTAGTATTCACAGTCATGCTACCTGCAGCGCTGAATATGCATAGCCATCGTGACTAGCAGTCATTTTTTTAAAGTATATTATTGAAGTTTATTAAAACTTAATAACGTTTTGTGTTTTATAACTAGCAGTCATAAACAGCCTTCTCCTTTTTTCGATACAATCAGTCTCCCCCAAGCTAAGCGGTCATCCAAGCTGATGGCCATCAGAACATCTTTTACTTGCACTAGCTCTACAGCTTTTCCATCATGTAAGAGAGTTGATACTGTGGTCATCCAGGTTCATACGATGACCTTCACATTACACAACTAGGAAAGAGAAATTAAAACTTAATTCCTATCTATTCCCTTCGTACGATACCTGCATATACATCGATCAGTCTCTTATCATATATGTCTTTTTTTCTAAAGATCAACAAAGTGTTGCAAATTCTCCAGTTTTCATTTGATAGCCAAAATGAACGATCCAGCAGGTTTTACAACATATACAATGCATACATAAATAGATATATGCTTAGGTACAAATATGTAGACATATAATTTTATTATTTAGCTGAATGCAACATACACATAAGTACATCAGGGGAAGAAAAAAACAGTTTGAGGTTACAATATAATTTAAACATTTTCAAATATATTATAAAGATAGGACTTTATAAAAATATAATGGAGATACTATAAGCATTTATATATAGAATCATATTTCTTAGAACACCAGAACTAAAAGTACAAATGCCTGTAATATTCAGCCTGTCAGTTGAATTATTAAATGGTCTGTTCCATATTCTTTGATTGTGTATGTACTTAGAAATTCAATTTCATACTTGCAGATTAACTTTTTGGATCAACTAATGTAAAATTCATACTTTGATAGGAAACAAAATTAAAATATTGTGTTGAAATGAACATTTTCTGAGGTTTTAAATTTCAAAAGCGATTTAGAAGTGCAAAACTGAAACCAGGAGATAAAAGATTGATTCAACCCTCCTCAACTATTCTTCTCTACTATCGAGGCTTCAAAGCAGCTTAGAGATACAAAATAAAGCCATGAAAAACAGAAACCAAATAAAACCCAGCTAAGTCCATCCAGCTACATTATCAGGTGAGGAAATGGCTGAATTAATACGATAACAAAGAAATCTTTGACTGGAAACATAATCAAGGAAATAAGATAGGTCTGATGCATCCAGATCTGTAACTGCATATAACAGCTTTGCCAACACTTCTGCCTTCAAGATCCATTGCAATTATTAGTCTCAGAAATCCGCAGCCAGCATGTTGCTTGTCATTTCTGGGGTTGCACACTGAAAAAAATGAGGGCAACAGATTTACACACTTATTGGTAAAAATCATTATGACTTCATGGGACTTATATATAAGTGGATATATTGAGAGAGACGGCTCTCCAACAGAGTGGAATAGAATAGAATAGAATAGAATAGAATAGAATAGAATAGAATAGAATAGAATAGAATAGAATAAATAAAAAGAAGAAGAAGAAGAAGAAGAAGAAGAAGAAGAAGAAGAAGAAGAAGAAGAAGAAGAAGAAGAAGAAGAAGAAGAAGAAGAAGAAGAAGAAGAAGAAGAAGAAGAAGAAGAAGAAGAAGAAGAAGAAGAAGAAGAAGAAGAAGAAGAAGAAGAAGAAGAAGAAGAAGAAGAAGAAGAAGAAGAAGAAAAAAAAAAAAGTTGGAAGGGACCTTGGAGGTCATCGAGTCCAACCTCCTACTCAGGCAGGAAACCCTACACCATTTCGGACAAATGACTGCCCAGTCTCTTGTTAAAAACTTCCAGTGTTGGAGCATTCACCATTTCTGGAGGCAGGTTGTTCCACTGGTTAATTGTTCTAACTGTCAGGAAGTTTCTCCTTAGTTCTAGGTTGCTTCTCTCCTTGATTTCTTTCCATCCGTTGCTTCCTGTCCTGCCTTCAGGTGCTTTGGAGAATAGCTTGACCGCCTCTTCTTTGTGGCAGCCCCTGAGATATTGGAAGACTGCTATCATTCCCCCCTCGTCCTTCTCTTCATTAAACTAGACATACCCAATTCCAGCAACCATTCCTTATATGTTTTAGCCTCCAGTCCCCTAATCATCTTTGTTGCTCTTCTCTGTACTCTTTCTAGAGTCTCAGCATCTTTTTTACATCATGGTGACCAAAAGTGGATGCAGTATTCCATAGAATAGAATAGCTTTATTGACCAAGTGTGATTGGACACACAAGGAATTTGTCTCCAGTGCATAAGCTCTCAGCATACATACAAACAATGGGGTAATATGACCATGATATCAATAGCAGAAAGTAGTAAAAAGGGATGAGGATAATAGTAATACAGTCACACTACATACTACATACTAAGAGTAAATATCCTTAGACATAAGACAGTATTGTGAAAATTGGGTGTTCAGCAGAACAATGGCATGGGGGGGGGAGCTGACTTTGTGTCTAGTTGTTTTGGCACGCAATGCCCTGTAGCAGCATCCCAAGGGAAAGGAGTTGAAAGGATATCAGGGGTCTGTAGATATTTTCTCAACCCTCTTTCTCTTTCTGATCGGTGCAGTATACTATCTTAAGCACAACATAAAACATGGCAATTTGGAATGGATTTTAAGCCAGCTGTCTTACTCATTCTATCCCCAATAAACAAAATTTATCTATAGAATTCTGCCTCGCTCTTCTAGTTTGGGCATTCAGTACACTGGCCCATAAAAGGTGAGGATCAGTAAAACCTTCTGTTAGTCTTGCCCACTTCTTTCTATTTTTCCATCCTTCACAACACATACTTATTATATCCCTTTACTTCATTGGAAAACAAATAAATCTGATTCATTTAAATGCTGTAGGCATCTTCTTCAAATAGGACCTGGTTACATCTAGTGTTCAGGTATGTCTCTTGATATGCTAGGCAAAGCTGAATGTGGCCTTTGAGATGATGATGGTGGCATCTCCCTGGCTTATTACCCTGCAGCAGTCAAATTCACCAAGCAGAAAGGAAGGGGAACGGAGGCCAAGCCAATTGACAGGCGGGAGAGAGATCTGACTATAGTAATGAAAAGCAGGTTGAGCAGAAAGGAAGTCAAGAAAAAAAGAAATCAAATAACTGTCAATCACATAGATAGATAAGAGTAGAAGCCAGCTACCTGGCTGATAATATAGCAAAGAACCATGAATAATGCAGAAATATACAACTTCATGTATTTATTTCCCTTATTATTTGAGCCAGAGAAGGTAAATGGACAGGAAAACAGCTCCTGTAGAATATATATTTTGTTCCTTTCTGTGGGAATTTGAAATACACAAAAATGTTGATAGATTACATTCAGAGAATGGATTATCACAGAGGGGAGAGGAACAAGATCTGTTCAGCTTTACTCAGAAGCCAATCTATGTTTAATAAGCTTTGATCCCAAGTATATATAATGTCTTTATTACAGGGAAGTTGGCAAATCTTACTAAGGTGAAAAGGCCCTCTTTGGAATAATCATATCTGGAAGCATGCATCCTTTCACTTGGAAATAAATCCCACTAAGAATTGGGCAAATCCAGTTATTTGGGTCATTGACCAGAATCTGGGGCTCTTTAAATGGAGGTGTTCTAGCTTTACTAATCAAAAGATATAACTGTGTTACTGTATCTGATTTTATTTCTGAAAAATAACAATACTAAGAATAACAACAGTAAGAATAACAATAAAATAGGGAGAAAATGCCAGGAAGAGTACCAAGTAAAATAAGATGCCTATCCAAATGTAAACTTTTGCACTTGATCTGAAAGTACTATTAACTTGACTTACTGTTAATTGACCACGGAAAGAAGCCATTCAGACTATATAGCAGTTTCCTTGTAATGGTACAGAAGGAGGAAATATCTTGTTGATAACAGAATAACAGAGTTGGAAGGGACCTTGGAGGTCTTCTAGTCCAACCCCCTGTTCAAACAGGAAGCCCTATACCATTTGAGACACGTGGTTGTCCAAGCTCTTCTTAAAAACCTCCAGTGTGTCTTTCTGTCTGACTCTATCATCATCTCTCTATCGTATCTGTCTGTCCGTCCGTCCGTCCGTCCGTCCGTCCGTCCATCCATCTATCATCTCCCTCTCTCTCTAATCTATCATCTCTCTATCTATCTATCTATCTATCTATCTATCTATCTATCTATCTATCTATCTATCTATCTAATCTATCATATCTCTCTGTGTCTATCTATCTATATATCTATCATCTATTCTATCATTTATCTATCATCTGTCTGTACTCTATCATCTATCTACTTCTACAATCTATAATCTATCTATTCTATCTGTCTATCTGTCTATCATCTATCATCTCTCTATCATATCTAATCTATCTATCTATCATCTATCTAATCTATCTATTCTATCATCTATCATTTATCTATCATCTATATCTCTATATCTATTCTATCATCTATCCACCTCTATCATCTATTGTCTATCTACTCTCTCTCTCTCTCTAATCTATTCTATCTACATACCTATTTAACTACCTACCTACTTACCTACCTAGATGCTATTTTGATAGAATAATTGTAATGAAGAAATCAGTGTTTTCTGATATTTAAGAGATCCAATCCAACCACGATATTATATTTGTCATAATTCTTCCTTTATGAGAGTGCTGCTGAGGGGAACAGAGGAGCAACCTAAGGGTAGACAGAATATGGTGAAGGCATTACTCAGAGGTTGTTTGCATCCTTTATATTTAGCACTTCCACATTTCTGCTACTCCAGGTTCAAAGGTCAGTCTCTTTTTTCTCTAAGGAGATTTATGAAAAACTCTGAAGTCCTGAATAGTTCTTGCAAATACAAACAACTGCATGTTGGATAGATCCGGGATCTGACTCAAATGAAGGGAGCTTTTATGTTCTTACAAAGTGGATCATGTCCCCAGTGTGTGATGTAATACATGACCTCAAAATACTTTTATCTTTGTACTTGTTCTCATTTCTTTAAGATGTCTGCATAAACGGGTTTTCCATTTGCTTTACCCTTGGTAAGAAAATACTGAAATATTGACACTGAACTGTCCATAATGATGCTTAAAGCTTTTCTGGAACCATAAAGAGGATTTAGATCCTGACTAATAGCTGAATTCAAGAATACAAAGTCATTTTTCTTTCATTTTACCTCGACTGTTACCTTCAAAACGCATCCATACTCAACGTCTAAAGGCATCTTACTGACATGTTTCTTATTCTTCTGTCCTTCTGGGCAGTTTAAATCATCCGTTTGTCACTTGCCTAGATAATTAGAGTGCTAAAGAATGCACTATTTCTCTTCAAGAGTCTTGATAGTCTTGGAAAGGAAGGGGTGAGTTCCCCCATGGCAAATGGATGGTGGTGAGTTAACCGTGGGCGTGGCGAGTTGTCCCATTCCAATATGCTGATCTGTAAACTGCTTAGAGAGGGCTCTAAAGCACTCTGAAGTGGTATATAAGTCTACGTGCAGTTGCTATTCTTGCCCATACCTGTTGTCAGAATGGAAGTGAGTTGTAATGAAGAGGAAATTTTAAATTAGCTTCTTGCGGAAGGTGGAATAATCAGGGTTGGTGATATTTTTATGGTCTTTTATTTAAATACTAATCTAAAGTCAAGGGTATAATTGGGCAAATGATATGGAAGACCCGCCCACGTAGCAATTCTGCTATTCCAGCAGTCTTCACTGGGGACAATTGTGGGCCCTAAAAACGGGCACGAAAACCTATGCTAGAAAAGTTTCATTGAGGTTTCATTTATGTTTATGAAGACTGACATGGAGAGCAGCAGGGAGAAGGCTGGCATGAGAAAAATAGGGCTTGGGCCTGAGGTGGAGAAGCACATTTACCATGTGAAAAAAATATATATATTTACTGGAGCAGCTATTTCACAAATGCTGATTTTCCAGGAGCAAAAGAGAGCCAAGTCCTTGCGTTGTTTTTACGCTTTTTTGAGGAATGAACATTGGAAAAGCTTATGGCCGGTGTAAAGTTCATCTCCCCATTCCAACCCGCTGCTTTCATTAAACACCTTCTACCTTCCTGTCACCATCGCTCTTCTATTTCATTTCTGTCTCTCGGGTTCTTGAAAATGCAATCATTGCCCTCCGCGTGAGCCTGCAGGTCCTTGCAAGCCGCACATTTGACAGCGATAGGATCTTGAGGTCGAATCTTTGGATGCATTTTTCATGCACTGCTGCCTGTAGACAGAAGCAGGTTTGCGCCGGTTGTCAGGGTGGCCAAAAAAAAAGATGGAAAGGAAACAAAGTTATTACCCTCTTCACACATCTATTTGGTTTGCAACGGTACTCAGTCACAATAGAACCTGTTTTAATTAGCACCAGGTAGAGCAAGATTGTATATTAATAATAATAATAATAATAATAATAATAATAATAATAATAATAATAATAATAATAATAATAATAATAATAATAATAATAATAATAATAATAATAATAATAATAAATAAATAAATAAATAAATAAATAAATAAATAAAGTTGGAAGGGACCTTGGAGGTCATCTAGTCCAACCCCCTGCTCAGGCAGGAAACCCTCTACCATTTCAGACAAATGGCTGTCCAGTCTCTTCTTAAAAACTCCAGTGTTGGAGTATTCACCACTTCTGGAGGCAGGTTGTTCCACTGGTTAATTCTTCTAACTGTCAGGAAGTTTCTCCTTAGTTCTAGTTGCTTCTCTCCTTGATGAGTTTTCATCCGTTGCTTCTTGTCCTGCCTTCAGGAGCTTTGGAGAACAGCTTGACTCCCTCTTCTTTGTGGCAGCCCCTGAGATACTGGAACACTGCTATCATGTCCCCCTCATCCTTCTCTTCGTTAAACTAGACATACCCAGTTCCAGCAGCCGTTCCTTATATGCTTTGGCCTCCAGTCCCCTAATCATCTTTGTTGCTCTTCTCTGTACTCTTTCTAGAGTCTCAACATCTTTTTTACATCGTGGTGACCAAAACTGGATGCAGTATTCCAAGTGTGGCCTTACCAAGGCATTGTAAAGTGGTATTAATACTTCACGTGATCTTGATTTTTTTCGACAGCTGTCATGCCCTTCGATGAAAAAGAACTTATGTTAGAAAATCTTAAAAGAGAGAATTTTAATATATATTTTTCCTGGGTGGAGGGGGGGGAGATATTCTTGCATTGATTTCCTAACCTTCTCTTTTACAATCATCATTCAGGGAGCTTCCCTGGATTCAACAGCCTTCCAGAGACAGAAATCAGAAACCAAATTATTGTTCAGCAACAGCGGTTTTCCCATCATTAAAGGGAAGTTAAGACTATATAGTGTCTCCTTTTAGCTAGAGGAATTTGAAGAAATTGCCCACTCATTTTCTATGCCCAGAAATTTGGCTGAGAATTTTAACCGCCCCTTATTCCTGGCTCCAATTTTTTTTAAAAAAAACAAACTTAATTTTTTTAAAGAGGACAAGACATTGTTATAGCAAATGAGCAGATTCTTACAGAGTTTTTTGCTCTCAAAAACTGAAGACTTTTGGCAAAGAAAATGTGTAGTACAGTAGAATTCAAGTGTTTGAAGTGTATGAGATAGGGCTCTTTAAACAGCAGATAATGCTTTTTCTGCGATTTTTTTGTGTGTTTTTAAATGTTTATCCAAACACATATAAGCTTCTAATGTTACACTATCATCAATGGTGGGATTCAGCCAGTTCGCACCACTTCGGCAGAACCGGTAGCTAATTGTTTTTCTTTGAAGACCTTCTGCTTCTCATCCAAGAATATATAAATCCTTCCATTCCCCACCATCCAGTCAGAGCTGAAGAAGCTTCTTGGGTGAGAAGCAAAAGGTCTTTAAAGAAAGTCCAGTTGCCTCCTGAAAAAGCATATTTGAGACAAGCATGACCTGGGATGACTGAGAATCTCCATAGTATAATTGCTTTCTCTAGTGAATTCTCCCATATGACATGGCCAAAATAAGTGAGACACAGTTTGATGAATTTGCCAGTTCATACGATCATGTCACAAAACCTGAATTTAGGCTGTGAAACCCAAGGTCATCTAGTATATTTCTGTGCTAACAGAAAACTAGAACCTGTATTTTCTCCAGCATGACGAATGGAGAATCCACAGATGGGCTGATCTTGCCTTTCTGCCCTAGAGACTAAGTCAATCAACCTTGGCCACGCCTCTCTTCCTCAGGCTAAGAATCCCCAGTCATGACTTAGTCTTAGCCCAGGAGAGACGTGGTGAAGATTGGCTCTTGTTTCTAGCAGAAAGACAAAACTGTGGATTTTCCCAGGTTGTACCTTCCCTTCCCTTCCCTTCCCTTCTCTGCGCTGATATCAGTGCTGCTTTTTCAAACCGCTGAGTGTCAGAGCAGTTTTGTAAGCTTCAGCTGAAGCCTCGAGCTATTTATAGCTCCCAGGCAGGGCAGAAGTGTAGCGGTCGCCATTTTGAGTGCCGCTTTTATTGTTCCTGAGTGGGGGGGACCCTCAGGAGGGGACCCTCCCTTCCAGCGAGGGCCGTTTAGACTCAAATAGAGTCAATTTTGGCCAGAATTCAGTCTGCAGTCTTATTAGTCAGCCATAGAAGCAGCTGCCGCATTTATTAATTCGGACATAATAATGGAGCAGGAGGTCGCTTACTAGTGGCCGCCATTTTGAAAGCCTTACAAACACTCTCAGGCCATTCAGAAGCCAGTTCATATTATCATGTCACAAAACCAGACTCTGATTTAGGCTGTGAAACCCAAGGTTATCTAGTGTATTTCTGTGCTAAAGGAAAACTAGAACCTGTATTTTCCTTCTCCTCCTCCAGCACCTTAACCACTACACCATGCTGTCCTGCTATCTCTTGCAGGTATTGACAATATACATCTGTTTTTAATTATGATCTCTGCATCTCTATAGATTTGTGGCATTAAACATCTGGAACAAGGCACTGGCCGCCATTAAGTTGTAACACACGTTTTCCTTTTTTAAAAAAGTTAAAATATAATATTTAGGAGAGGAAGTAGACCATTATAATTCATTATCTTTAGCCGATGGCAAACGGGTGAAATTGTTCTTAAGAAATTGGACATGCCGAGGGTCCTTTTTTTCCCTCAGGATTGGCCTTCTCCAAGAAAGGTAACCTTTTGTGTAGAATCTTGGAAATCCTTTACAAATCAAGTTGAACTTCTGAGTGTTGCAGCCTATATCAGAGGCTCGTTAAGACAATAATTGGGTCTCGGAATAACTCACTGAGCTTTGACCTCTATTAGTAGCATGAGCAATGTCCATTTGCTCCTCATTTTTCTGTCTATAAGCAAATGGGTCAGGCTATTTTTATCTTTGCTCTTTTTTATTATTTTTTTTAGAAAAATCCAGGAGAATGTATTCTTTCATCTGTGGATTATGTGCATGGGAGGGCACAGCCCACTTTAGACAACCTGTGGTTTTTTCACAACCGTTCATAGAAGTGCCAAATGTTGCTGTTGTGTGATCGCAGGAAAGAGAGCTAGACCACGTTTTGGGGGTGGTGAACATATTTTAGAATTTGGAGAGTCGGTTGAAGACACGCAGAATAGCTGTCAGTCTCAACATCTACCTACCGTAAAGGAAACGTCTGAGATTTCTCCCCATCAACCCTTCTGAACCAACTGCTTAGGATCCTATTACAGAGGTAGTCCTTGACTTAAAACAGTTCATTTAGTGACAGTTCAAAGTTACAACAGCACTGAAAAAAGTTACTTTCACACTTACAACCACTCTGCCATCCCCACGGTCATGTGATCAGAATGCGGACGCTTGGCAACTGACTCATATTTATGATGGCTGCAGTCATTGGTGGGATTCAGATAGGGGAACAACCGGTTCTCTGTGTGGATGCCGCTTCCGAAAGTCTGTTCTGGGCCTGGGCAACAAAAAATTAGTTATCGGTTCTGCCGAAGTGATGCAAACTGGCTGCATCCCATCACTGGATAGAGGGAGGGAGTAGAGGGAGAGAAGGGAAGGGGGAAAAGGAAGGAAGGAAGGAAGGAGGAGAGAGAGAGAGAGAAGGGAAGGGAAGGGAAGGGAGAAAAGGAAGGGAAGGAAGGATAAAGAAGGAAAGGAAAGGAAAGGAAAGGAAAGGAAAGGAAAGGAAAAGAGGGAAGGAAAAGGGGGAAGGCAGGGAGGGAGGGAGGGAGGCAGTGGTGGGATTCAAATATGTGAATAACCGGTTCTCTGTGTGGATGCTGCTTCCAGAAGTCCATTCTGGGCCTGGACAACAAAAAATTAGCTACCATCTCTGCTGAAGTGGTGCGAACCGGCTGAATCCCACCACTGGCTGCAGTGTCCCGAGGTCACGGGAATCACTTTTTTGCAACCTTTGAACAAGCAAAGTCAATGGGGGAGCCAGATTCACTTTACAATCATGTTACTAACTTAACAACTGGAGTGATTCATTTGACAACTGAAAGGTTGTATAATGGGACAAAATTCACTTAAGTGCTGTCTCGCTTAACAACAGAAATTTTGGGTCGTAAGTCATAAGTCCAGGACTGCCTGTACTAGAGTTATGCAGCCACCCACATATTTATTTTCTATGGAGGCCAGTTAATATTGATGGTGGCACCTTCCTCTGTAGTGTGGCAGCTTCTTCTTCTTCTTCTTCTTCTTCTTTTAATTAAAAGAAACTAAGCATAAACATTGGGCCTACCAGCAATTTCAAGGGAATCCTCCCAGGGACTCTGGTATGTGCCATTCTCCATTCCTCGTTAACACTCCTTGTGTGAGCTGGGGAAAATGCACCAATGGGAGAAGAAATGCACCTTTCTTGTAGTGCAGCAAATTCCTCTGTGGTCTTGTTAAAATGCATCATCTTTGCTCCTTCGGCCTCCCTTATCTGTCAAACGGTAAGAAGAGCCTCTAACCTTCTAGGCACCATTTGTAGAAACCAATTAGCTGGGGTGCCCTGTGCCAAGATGAAAGGAATTTCAGGCAGGAGAGAGAAAAGAACAAATAGAGAAAATTAAAGTGGAAGTTGAGACCGTATGCCAAGGAAAGAGCAATAATATCGCTGCACAGGACAAAAGAAAGCAGCTAAATAATATCCCGGGGGATGACAGAAAGGATCTACAGCAGCAGCAGCGACAAATTAGTCCAAACAGAACAGCAGGAA
>NW_015386879.1:155257-167453 GCF_001527695.2 Protobothrops mucrosquamatus
GAGAGAGAGAGAGAGAGAGAGAGAGAGAGAGAGAGAGAGAGAGAGAGGGAGAGGGAGAGGGAGAGGGAGAGAGAGAGAACAATCTAAATCTTCAAATGTGCATATAAAAGTATGCTGCATGGACCATCGAGCTGGCTGTAATGGCTTCCCTTATTTAGTGAATTGCCTCTGCCGTTTTTATGGCTCTCCAAGAATCCATGAATAAAGATGGAATATGCAGGCAATACACTGTCAGAGCAATCGAGCTTACAACTGCCCCAGTTGTAGGTGATATTTTAAGGCTGGCTCATATATTTCTTCTGCTCTCGGGAGGGAGGGCTCTACCCAAGGCACCTTTTTCAAAAGGTGAGACTGGGACCTCCTGTTTTCTCAGTGGCAGTGAATTATGCTGCAAATTACAACTGCCGCAAAATTCTCAGCTCGCATGTTAATGGCTCCCACAAATGAAGACCAGCTGCCTGAAACTAATATGGGAACTAGATGATATTTTGTTTTTCCTTTTTTTTTGTTTTTGTTTTTTACCTTCATAGCCAGAAGATTCAAATTTTGACTCCCTCGCGAAGTTTTCTTAGGTCTGTTGTTTTTGCAAAACAAACTAAACTGACTGGGAACTGATGAATCTGTTTGGAGAGAGAGGCAGGGAGAGGAAAGTTTTGGGTCCCTTCTTGACAAAATAACATAAGGTGTGTGTGTGTGTGTGTGTGTGTGTGTGTGTGTTATGTGTTTCTGTGCATATACGTGTGTGTATATGCAAATAAGTTAGTGTTGTTTACTTCTACTGTCAGTAATAAGTTTTGCCATCCTCCTTAGTCTCTAAGGTTTTGCTTTGGCCGTTGGCAAAGGTAGCAGACTGAGGCAGACCTGTACAATGAAGTATCAACTTTTTGATATCTTAGGACTTTGGGACTTCAGATTCCATGAACTCCTTTTCCAACTGAAAAATTCACTTTACAGGTAATCCTTGATTTATGACCATAATTAAGCCTGGCAATTAGCTTGTGACAGTTGTAAAATGGATCATCGGCCTAACCAACACGATTTTATGATCTTTTTTGCAGTGGTCATAACATTGTTCACTATGGATTGGTTTTTGCTGATTTCCTGCAAAAACGTCGTAACAAGTAGACACATCACCATGGGACCCCGCAAACAGCCATAAATGCAGGCCGATTGCTGAGCACCCAAAATGTGGGCATGTGACCACAGAGAGAGGTCATCCATCAGAAGTTTGAAACAAGGTTCCAAGTAGATTTTGGGGTGTCTATCCTAGCTTTGAATGGTTGCTAAGTGACCCATCGTAAGTCAAGGACTATCTGTCCTTATTATCTGCTTCTTATAGAAGATTGCCACTTTGAATGGAATCATACTTAAGAGCCGTGGTGGTGCAGTGGTTAGAATGCAGGCTAGTTCTGTTGACTGCCAGCTGCCAGCAGTTCGGCAGTTCGATTCTCACCCGCTCAAGGTTGACTCGACCTTCCATCCTTCCGAGGTGGGGAAAATGAGGATCAAAATTGCTGGGGGCAAGGTGCTGACTCTGTAAATCGCTTAGAGAGGGCTGTAAAGCACTGTGAAGCAGTATATAAGTCTAAGTGCTATGGCTATTGATTGCTACTTGGTTTTAATTGAATGCATGCCTCTGACTCCTCTTTGAAAGTGGCTGTTTTGGATCTTACTTTGGCTTTGAGCCCACTAGGAAGCAACCTGTCAGACTAGCAGACCTCATTCTAGTCTCATTTCTCTTCTGGAGTCACTGCAATGGTTACAAATGATTTTCTGAGTGCCACTTTTAACCTGTACAGTTCTCTATGATTTGGCACTGAACTGTTGCTGCTGCTCTTATGTCAGCAGCACCAAAGCACTTCTCAGTTGGAAGGATTAGCTGGTGACATCACCGTTGCCTGGGGGAGGCCCAGGTGGCGGCTCCTTTCATGTCCTGGTTAAGTTGCCTATCAGAGTAGTACCCATCTATCTACTTGTGGTTGCCCACTTTCAAACTGCTGGGTTGGCAGGATCTGGTGTGAGTGATGGGAGCTCATCCTATCACGTGGCAGCAACCGGGTCTTGAATGCAAGCCTGCCAATTGTCACCCCAGCATCGTAATCATATGAGCCACTACGTTCCTTTCTGAACTGGTTATAGGACCACTGTACAACTTGCCCAGGATGCATGCGCTTTTAATGGTCCCATAAATATATGAATGGAAGGGGGGCAGGACTTACAGGCAGTGTATCCATCTCCATCTCCTGTGCTATAGAATAGCTTCCCTCTTGAAATTAAGTTGACATCTTCATTATTAGCCTGGCCAAAAGGCAAAGTTGTTCCATGGTGCTTTGAGGGCATGAATAAGTATCGTTGTGCCTATCATATTGTGGTGGATTTGTTTTATTGTGGTTTTTAAATTTTACTCATTTTTTTTAGGCTGAAAACCACCAAGAATTATTTTCTGACTGACAGTAAACAAATCAAATATGATAGATGATTGATAGATAAATGCTAGATTGACAGATAATTGCAGTATATGTAGCTTTCTTAGGTTGCAGTCTACTCTAGAATTTGAGATACGATTGTTTACTTTCGATAACAATGTGCTTCAATGCATTTTACTTCAAATACTTTGTACTTTTTAAAAAAAAAACATATATTTAAATTGTCAGATAGATGCAGAAACAGAGTGAAGCAGATTTAGAAAAAACGTGTATATGAAACTGACCTGTTTAGAAAACATTCCATATATAGAACTCAATCACCTGGGACTTGGCATTCAGAACAGAAATTTTGGTTGTTATTATTTGTTAGTCCCTCTAAATGACACAGTAGAACTGTGTAAATTGGGTATAAGCTAAAATGGAATCCTCCAATCAACTCAAAGCTGCAGATTCATTAGATGTGATTTATCAGTTCCATTATCTGATGTGATTCTAATGCTTAAATCTATTTGAAGTCATTTATCTGAGTGGGGCGGGGCGGCAGTTAAGATGCTGGGTTTATAACTGGAAAGCCAGCAGCCCAAGTTTGAGACCCAATCTCCACATGATGGGATGAGCTCCCATACCTGCTCAGCTCCTGCCAGCCTAGCAGTTTGAAAGCATGCAAATGCAAGTAGATAAATAAGTACCACTTTGGTGGGAAAGTAAAAGCATTCTGTGTGTCTTTGGCTTACTGGCCACATGACCCCAGAAATGTCTTCGGACAGCGCTGACTCAATGGCCTTGAAACAGAGATGAGCAGCACCCCCTAGAGCAGTGGTGGCAAACCTATGGCACGTGTGCCAGACGCAGCACTCAGAGCCCTCTCTCTGGGCACACACGCCATCCCCCCAGCCCTCTGTCCTCCCATGGCCCCCTCCTTACTAGCAGCCCCCCTGGAGGAGAGTCACCCCTGGGTGTGGCCCACATGGAACAGCGCAGCCAAGGACATGGCAGCCGGGCAGTGGGGACAAGACTCCGCCCTCACGCCCTGTCATGTGCAGATGAAGCTGCAGGGCGTGGCCACCATGGTGCTGCTGGGCCACCTGGGCAATCTGCGGCAGGCCATGGAGACAGTGGGTAGCCCGCGGGGTTGGGACAGTGTGGGGGGCAGTGGGGTTTGGGCACTCAGTCTCTAAAAGGTTCGCCATCACTGCCCTAGAGTCTACAATGACTAGTGAAGTAAAATCCACAGAGATTCCTTTACCTTTTACCTCCTATTCTGCTTGGGTTGGCTTGATTCAGTGTTGACCAATCTGCATGTTTGAAGAGCAACTGTATCTGTGCAGATTCGGAGGTCTCAGATGAGTGGATCCAATGAAATCAGCTCTTGGAATCAGAAAGTGTATTCAGTTAGGAAATTCGCTCATTACATCTTAAAAACTATGTAAAGGTTCAGTTTATTCTGTTTGGGTAAATTTCACACCCCATATAGGTCCAACCTGAGTGGCGGGCTGGTTCTCTATGAGGAGTGAAATGCATTCAGACAGGTGAGAAATTACCTAGAGCTACCTTGTTCTCAAACTTGTGATTATTGGGAGCATCTTGTGGAAATGGAACATGAGACTGTAAATTCTGTTTTGCTCTGTACCGTCATCCCAAGCAAGGGCAGCTGCTTCTAATCTTGAGCTAGTTGTTATTCCACTTTTGAAATGAAAGCTTCCACTGAGATAAGATAGAGGGTATCAGAGTGGAAAGGGTAAATTTCTTCTACTTTATCTGGCTGGATCTGAAATCAGTATACAGGGAGTTATGAATGTCAAATTTCTTGGACTGTGTCTACCCACAGGCTCCAATGCTACTTTTAAAAAGTGGAGCTGCTTTTAAAGGGAAAGAAAAGGGGGTTGAAAAGCAAAGTATAGATCTGGGTATTAGGAGGATCATTTATTTCTGCAAACATCTGAAGTAATAAAAAAAGTTTTGATGTCAATGAACATCCTCAGCATTTGATACCTAAAGGGAGCTGGTTTGTGTGTCTTGGTCCTGATAAAAAATACCCCAGGACCAAACTAGATGGGGCAGGTCTGTTCCATCCAATCCAGACATCCAGACATCCAGACATCCAGGTCCAGTGTGATTCTGGAGAAAAACAGTGATGCTGGGATATAATATGTAGGCAAGCAATGGAGCCCTTTAAAGTTCCCACCGTCTCAGGGTGATGTTGTGGACAGTTGAAAGAGGCAGCAGTTCTCAGATGGAGGCATTTTTGTTTCACATCATCAGGATCTAAGTCAATGAAAGGAGTCATTGATTGCACCAAGCTACTATCATAGGCCATTGAATACACTGTGGCTTGCAACTGGTCCTTCAAGCATTCAATCAATTGTATATATTGCTGCTACTCATTCCTGTTTTGTGGAGGTGCTAGGATTGATCCAAGGTGCTTAAATTGCAGTTATGTGTCTCATAACATTGAGAGGGAGAATGCTATAGGACACATTATAGTAAGAAGAGAAAAAGAAGTTAAAATATAATTGTGCTTGTAACTGCTGTGAAGAATATCAGAAGCTACTTTTTTTTGTAATTTCTCCTATTTCCAACTAGAAGAAAGCGTTATCTCAAAACAGGCTTTCAATGACTCCCTGGCTTTGTTTTATATAAGCCCTATTTTATTATAGGAAGTAACCTAAAGATTTACTTGCTCAACATGTTCCCTTTCAGATGTATCAGATTACAACAATCCCATAATTCAACCTTATAAAAATAATTGCAGTCCCATATATCTGGACTATATCTGGATATCTGATATATCTGGAATATATCTGGTATTTGGTTACTAAATGCAGATTAGTTAATGCAATAAGTTTTCCAGTTGCTATTTATGATTGCAAAACGTGGACTCTGAAAAAGGCAGATAAGAGAAAGGTGGATGCCTTTGAACTGAGGTGCTGAAGGTGACTATTATGTATCTCACTGACTGCAAAAATAACAAAAAAGTCCTAGACCGAACCCCACCAAAAATATCACTTGAAGCCAAGATCACCAAACAGAGGCTGCCGTACTTCGGTCATGTCATGAGAGCTGACTCGCTCAAAAAGTCAATCATTCTGAGAGTGATCAGTGGCAAAAGGAGAAGAGGTCACCCTAATATCTGGTGGCTGGACCTTATAAAGCAGTGGTGGCGAACTTATGGCACGGGTGCCAAAGGCGGCACTCAGAGCCCTCTCTGTGGGCACGCGCCATCGCCCCAGCCCCACCTCCCCCTGCGGTCCCCTCCTCACCAGCAGCCCACCCAGAGGAGAGTCACCCTCGGGCATGGTCCGCACAGAGCGGCGTAGCCAAGGACATGGCAATTGGGCAGCAGGGACAAGATTCTGCCCTCGCGCCCCGTCGCACGCAGATGCTGCTGCAGGGCATGGGTGGAGGGCGTGGCCACCATGGCACTGCAGAACCGCCTGGGCAATCTGCTGTGGAAGGCCTTGGAGGTGGTGGGTGGCCCTGTGGGTGGGCTGGAGCAGGCGGGGCAGAGTGGGGGTGGGTGGGGAGATGGGGGTAGGGCGGTTTTTGGGCACTCGATCTCTAAACGGTTCACCATCACTGTTATAAAGGATGATACCGGGATGACCATGGCAGATCTGAAGGAGACAGTGTGAGACAGAGGGGCATGGAGAGTGCTGATCCATAGAGTGTCCGAGGGTCAGATATGACTGAATGGCTGACCACAATAATATCTGGAGGATATTAAATTGAAAAGGGTTCTGTCTTCGCTCAAGGACAATCAACACAAAGACTGGGATAGTCAGAGCTTTATTGGATAAGTGTTCATCCACCTACACCAGGTGCAACAATATTCTCTAGAAAATTTGAAAATTTGGCTTCTTCCCCCAAACAAGTCAGCCAAACTACCTTCTAACTAAAACTGGTTTGCTTGAAACATCTGTGACATTGCTATGGTGCCAACATCAGTCACTGAGCTATTGTCTTTAGCTTTTGGATTTGGCAGTGCTGGAAGAATCCATTAAGGACAAAGGATATATATATATACGAGGGAGAATTCTATAAAACAAAAGAGTGTGCATTATATAACTAGTACAATGGCCATTGATCTGTGAAAGTTGTACAGCTGATAAAGCAAACCTTCATCAGAGGTTCTGAGTTTTGTTTTATGAAGAATACATTTCAAATCTAGCAAGAAACATTTCTGTTTTGTCAAGGAATTACTGTGCAAATTTGCTTATACTTAGCCAACCAGACTTTATGAAAAAGAATGCTTGTTTTTTTCAGAGTCCAATTTTTAATTCCATTCCTAATGTCCAGTGTATTTCCATAATTTGAGCCATGAATCATTAAAATTGGAAAAAAGAAAATTGGGAAAACAAAATTAAATTATTAATATGTTGTTGTTGTTTTTTTAAAAAATCATTGTTCCTTGCTGTAATGAAACTCGGACCTAGGCTAGGAAATAATGATAAACTATATATTTTTCTTGCACCAAAGACTTAAAAAAATATGTCATCCAATTTGCATATATGGTATTTCTCAATGGCCCAGGCATTGGCTATCTTATTGGTAAGATAATTTTTGTGTAATTTCTTTGGCTTAAGTTGGTTTTATATTGAACTATTAGTCCTGGCTGCAGCTGGTATTTTGGGAAATTAGTAGAACTGTTTCTACAGAAGACTCTTAAGGACAAAAGCTGGATGTTGGAACATATTCACATGGTTTATGAGGAATAATATGGTTTGTCATGCAGAGAGAAAGCTAGAAGGTATTTATGAAATGGTTGACCATGACATCTTAACAATTTTGACTGCAATTAAGTGAAGTCTGCTTTGCATTCCCATTACTTGATTTGGAAGATACCCAGAGTCCCAAAACACTGAAGGGATGGTAATTAATTTCTTCAGTAATTATCATGTTTAAAATGTGTTCAGCAAATCCCTATACAGAAAATTTGCACTAAACAACATAACATTCAGGTTGAGATGGTTTTAAGTTAAAGAGCTTCTCAACATGTAGTACAATTCTTAGAGGACAACTCTAGAAGCCTTGGTAGAAAACCTCAACCCAAGGATGGGCCACCATTTACTGGGACAGTTAAAGCTACTGCATTGGACAGTTATTAACTGTGCCTTATTTTACGTAATATAACTGCTGGGTGTCATAATATTTTTTTTCTAAAAAAAAATGAATCCTTTTTAAAAATGGAGAATTTCATGATATTGTGTGAAATGAGTTCAGTCTCCCATTGCTTTGTGCAGGAGCGAAATATGCTATTTGACATATGTCCTAAAGAAGATTGAAACAATTTGAAGAGGAGGTTAGGAAAATCTAGGACTCTATTTCAAAGCCCGTAATGCAGGAGATGAAAACAGGACATTTTAGCAAGCTTTTGAGTGAAGATATTGAATTGTGCTTAGCACAAAAAAAGAATAGCCAGTTGTCAACAGTTTGATCATATCTAAGCAATGGATGGAAACTAATCAAGGAGAGAACAAACTTAGAACTAAAGAAAAAATTCCTGACCATTAGAACAATTAATCAGTGGAACGGCTTGCCGTTGTAGGTGCTCCATCACTGGAGGTTCTCAAGAAGAGACTGGACAACCCTTTGTCTATAGGGTTTCCTGCTTGAGCAGGGGTTGGCCTAGAAGATCTCCAAGGTCCCTTCTAATGCTGTTATTCAGGTAAAATCTGTTATTCAGATAAAAGGCAATTTAGTCTGCAACAGGAATGTAGGCAGAGCAAGAGGCTCAGAAGACTAATTCTTTCCCCCCTTAAAATGAAACATAAGAAGTCCAAATATGATATATTTGAGGGGAGAGAGTTAACTATATAAAAATCTGGATGATCAGTAGAGGACAGCAAAGAGATAGTAATACTGCTTAGACTTATATACCGCTTCATAGTGCTTTACAGCCCTCTCTAAGCAGTTTACAGCAGGGGTGTCAAACTCAATGTCATTGAGGGCCGCATCAGCATTGTGGTTGCCCTCGGGGGGCGGGAGTGTGTGGCCAGGGTGGGTGCGGCCTACTGGGTGGGCGTGGATGGAATGGGTGTGGCCTACTGGGTGGGCATGGCCAGCTCTACATCGTTCGCGTCAAGGGTGCCTGTGGGGGCCTGGGCAGAAGTGAGACAGATTTGAGGGTCTCTGACAGAAGGGGGTGGGACCTGGGCAAGCGCCAAGGCATGGTCCATTTCTTCATTCCTCACAAAGGGTGACACCTCCCCAGCATGCACCCAGGGGGCGGGGCCGACATGGCAGGGGCTGGTTCCTCGCTTTTTCTAGACGACCTTGTGGAGCTAAGACTGAATGTGCTTCAGCATAGATGGCCACCACAAAATTGTACATTGGCTCCCAGCCGGCCTGGGCCAGGGCCAAGGCAGCGGGGACCATTCCCTCACTGTTTCCAGGATGGCTTCGCGGGCTACATGAAACCACTTCGCGGGCCGCATCCAGCCCCTGGGCCTTGTGTTTGACATGTCTGGTTTACAGAGTCAGCATATGGCCCTCAACAATGTTGGGTCCTCTTTTTACTGACCTCAGAAGGAAGGCAGGCTGAGTCAACCTTGAGCTGGTCAGGATCGAACTCCTGGCAGTGAGCAGAGTTAGCCTGCAATACTGCATTCTAACCACTGTGCCACCACAAACAAAGCATATGCTAACTCCATAGTACCATCTAAAAGCCACTTGGATTTCTGCAGCCCAAATATGGTAGCTTTAGCCATAGCACAGTAGTAGAATACATTTTCTGCACGATGGCACTCTTTGCTTTATTCCCTGGCAGGGCTAAGAGTGACATCATGCAGTCTGAAAATTTGGAGATCTGCTGTACATCAGAACAAATCATGCTGAGCTAGATGTTCCAATGAATTCAGCTATTATAAATCAGCACGTTATCCTTATTCCTACAAAAACATGGATATTTTTTTTTTGCCCCAGAAATAGAAGGCTTAGCAAATATATGTCACCCTAGTAAAACATAATCTTCTGTCTACAGCAAGAGGGTTAAAAGACAGTGATTGCATTCTCCACCCTCACCTACATACATGTCTGTGTATACACACAAAGCAAATATATGCACTTGCTAAGCCAATATGAATAGGGAATGGCAGTAGCAGTTAAGGAGCTAAAAGGGTATGCAGGTGAGTCTGGCTACCTCTAGAATAATTGAGAGCAAAAGCCTAAAGGAAAATAGAATTAAGTCAATATATTTGCTGCTAGGAAAGATTGACAAAGAACAGACTAGACCTAGTTATTGCTGGACTGCTGAAACCTGCTGAGTGAAGAGACATAATTATGTCCATGGCGAAATTGGGAGCAATACTGAATAGCATTAAATGGTGTCATTGGCTGTGGTTGTATTAATCCCTTACATGAAGGTAACATAATGTTAATGGAACTTGCAGAAAAGCACATGTCAGATGACCCACAATGTTTTATTGTTAATACTAATAATAAGCAGAATCACTATCTTTTCTTTAATTAGAACCATAATAATCTGGAAGCAAGATACCAGATATGATTACACGTACATAAAATTAGATCCTAAAATCATATCTTCACAACCTCTTAAAAACAGTTTTCCAGTTTTGTACATTGTTCCTGTTAATTCCATGTCATGTAAAATCCATGTAACCCATGTAAATCCCTGCTTTGGGCAACTGGATGGAGCTGAGTATTTACCAGCTGGATGCCCTTCCTGACACCTACACAGAATTCACAGCAGATATTTTTTCTGTGTGCCCTCGAAATCATCTGTTGCTACCTAGGATTAAACTCTCAACATTCCAAGTAGGAGGCAAGCATCTTCTCCATTAGACCACTGTGTCACTCTGTTAATTCCAGGTCAATGTAGTCCATAATTTAACACTGCCTCATTTCTTCTCCATATTTCACTTATATCCAATCCCATAGGCTACATTCTAACCAGAATGCAGAATTAGGGCACAGATTATAAGGAAGTGGATAATTCATGATGATGATGCAACTGCCATAGCTTATTTTTGGGGGGGGAAATATCTTTGATTTTTGGCAAAGTCATATATAAATTCATAAGCAATGTAGTCAGGCAAGTTAGTTATGCTTGGATGAAGTGTTCATAGAAAAGAGCAAAATCAAAACCTCGTTTTCTTTATATAAACATTGCCATCACTATGGTGGATTGCTGGGAATTATGGGAATTGGAATCTAGCAACTAGAGCACTTCCATTTTTTTTCCATTCTTTGATGTAATAGATGGTAATATTTTCCACTCATGTTTGTATCAGTGATGTCTGTGCTTGAAGGGTTTTCAGAAATTCAGCAGAACTTAGCAACTGAGCTGTAGGTTAAAAATACAGATATATGCATGCATATGGTAAACAACACTTAATAGATACCTGCTAAAATAAGCACCCATACTGATGAATTATATTGTGTTGGAAAAGGGATTCTAATCAAACATTTGCCAAGGAAAGAATCTTGGAAAAAGAATGCCTGACACTCAGAGGGATTTTAACATCTCTTCTTGCNAAATTGGAAAAAAGAAAATTGGGAAAACAAAATTAAATTATTAATATGTTGTTGTTGTTTTTTTAAAAAATCATTGTTCCTTGCTGTAATGAAACTCGGACCTAGGCTAGGAAATAATGATAAACTATATATTTTTCTTGCACCAAAGACTTAAAAAAATATGTCATCCAATTTGCATATATGGTATTTCTCAATGGCCTGGGCATTGGCTATCTTATTGGTAAGATATTTTTTGTGTAATTTCTTTGGCTTAAGTTGGTTTTATATTGAACTATTAGTCCTGGCTGCAGCTGGTATTTTGGGAAATTAGTAGAACTGTTTCTACAGAAGACTCTTAAGGATAAAAGCTGGATGTTGGAACATATTCACATGGTTTATGAGGAATAATATGGTTTGTCATGCAGAGAGAAAGCTAGAAGGTATTTATGAAATGGTTGACCATGACATCTTAACAATTTTGACTGCAATTAAGTGAAGTCTGCTTTGCATTCCCATTACTTGATTTGGAAGATACCCAGAGTCCCAAAACACTGAAGGGATGGTAATTAATTTCTTCAGTAATTATCATGTTTAAAATGTGTTCAGCAAATCCCTATACAGAAAATTTGCACTAAACAACATAACATTCAGGTTGAGATGGTTTTAAGTTAAAGAGCTTCTCAACATGTAGTACAATTCTTAGAGGAAAACTCTAGAAGCCTTGGTAGAAACCCTCAACCCAAGGATGAGCCACCATTTACTGGGACCGTTAAAGCTACTGCATTGGACAGTTATTAACTGTGCCTTATTTTACATAATATAACTGCTGGGTGTCATAATATTTTTTTTCTTTAAAAAATGAATCCTTTTTAAAAATGGAGAATTTCATGATATTGTGTGAAATGAGTTCAATCTCCCATTGCTTTGTGCAGGAGCGAAATATGCTATTTGACATATGTCCTAAAGAAGATTGAAACAATTTGAAGAGCAGGTTAGGAAAATCTAGGACTCTATTTCAAAGTCTGTAATGCAGGAGATGAAAACAGGACATTTTAGCAAGCTTTCGAGTGAAGATATTGTTTTTTTTTTTGTTTGTTTGTTTTTTTTTTAAATTTTTTTTTTTATTGAAAAGCAAAAAATTAAAAAACATTGAACATGGTAACACAGATTTGACACATATCTCATTTCACTATTACCGTAAATTACTAATGAGAAAAACCTATACAATAACATCGCTCTAATCACAATCTTAAATTATCTCAGTACAATAACTTCCCTACTTTTCCCCCCACCATCTG
>NW_015386879.1:171172-200344 GCF_001527695.2 Protobothrops mucrosquamatus
AAGAAAGTGGAAGAGATGGGGAAAAATTTGATGGAGGCTGATAAAGAGCTAATGACAGCGGTGATACTATTGGAAGCAGAGAAGGCATCCCAATATCTCAGGTTTCAAAATGTTACTGAAGAAAGAGGAGAAGATCTTCCAGATAAGATGGCTGGGTTGCTGGCAGGAGTTTTGGACAGAGAAAAAGAAGATATGATTCGAGTGAAGATATTGAATTGTGCTTAGCACAAACAAAGAATAGCCAGTTGTCAACAGTTTGATCATATCTAAGCAATGGATGGAAACTAATCAAGGAGAGAACCAACTTAGAACTAAAGAAAAAATTCCTGACCATTAGAACAATTAATCAGTGGAACGGCTTGCCGTTGTAGGTGCTCCATCAGTGGAGGTTCTCAAGAAGAGACTGGACAACCCTTTGTCTATAGGTTTTCCTGCTTGAGCAGGGGTTGGCCTAGAAGATCTCCAAGGTCCCTTCTAATGCTGTTATTCAGGTAAAATCTGTTATTCAGATAAAAGGCAATTTAGTCTGCAACAGGAATGTAGGCAAGGCAAGAGGCTCAGAAGACTAATAAGAAAGGGCAGAAGATTCCTTTAATTCTTCCCCCCCTTAAAATGAAACATAAGAAGTCCAAATATGATATATTTGATGGAAGAGAGTTAACTATATAAAAATCTGGATGATCAGTAGAGGACAGCAAAGAGATAGTAATACCGCTTAGACTTATATACCGCTTCATAGTGCTTTACAGCCCTCTCTAAGCAGTTTACAGCAGGGGTGTCAAACTCAATGTCATTGAGGGCCGCATCAGCATTGCGGTTGCCCTCGGGGGGCGGGAGTGTGTGGCCAGGGTGGGTGCGGCCTACTGGGTGGACACGGATGGAGTGGGTGTGGCCTACTGGGTGGGCATGGCCAGCTCGACATCGTTCGCATCAAGGGTGCCTGTGGGGGCCTGGGCAGAAGTGAGACAGATCTGAGGGTCTCTGGCAGAAGGAGGTGGGACCGGGGCAAGCACCAAGGCATGGTCCATTTCTTCATTCCTCACAAAGGGTGACACCTCCCCAGCATGCACCCAGGGGGCGGGGCCGACACGGCAGGGGCTGGTTCCTTGCTTTTTCTAGACGGCCTTGTGGAGCTAAGACTGAATGTGCTTCCGCATAGATGGCCACCACAAAATTGTACATTGGCTCCCAGCCGGCCTGGGCCAGGGCCAAGGCAGCAGGGACCATTCCCTCACTGTTTCCAGGATGGCTTCGCGGGCTACATGAAACCACTTCGTGGGCCGCATCCGGCCCCCGGGCCTTGTGTTTGACATGTCTGGTTTACAGAGTCAGCATATGGCCCTCAACAATCTTGGGTCCTCTTTTTACTGACCTCAGAAGGAAGGCAGGCTGAGTCAACCTTGAGCTGGTCAGGATCGAACTCCTGGCAGTGAGCAGAGTTAGCCTGCAATACTGCATTCTAACCACTGTGCCACCACAAACAAAGCATATGCTAACTCCATAGTACCATCTAAAAGCCACTTGGATTTCCGCAGCCCAAATATGGTAGCTTTAGCCATAGCACAGTAGCAGAATACATTTTCTGCACGATGGCACTCTTTGCTTTATTCCCTGGCAGGGCTAAGAGTGACATCATGCAGTCTGAAAATTTGGAGATCTGCTGTACATCAGAACAAATCATGCTGAGCTAGATGTTCCAATGAATTCAGCTATTATAAATCAGCACGTTATCCTTATTCCTACAAAAACATGGATTTTTTTTTTGCCCCAGAAATAGAAGGCTTAGCAAATATATGTCACCCTAGTAAAACATAATCTTCTGTCTACAGCAAGAGGGTTAAAAGACAGTGATTGCATTCTCCACCCTCACCTACATACATGTCTGTGTATACACACAAAGCAAATATATGCACTTGCTAAGCCAATATGAATAGGGAATGGCTGTAGCAGTTAAGGAGCTAAAAGGGTATGCAGGTGAGTCTGGCTACCTCTAGAATAATTGAGAGCAAAAGCCTAAAGGAAAATAGAATTAAGTCAATATATTTGCTGCTAGGAAAGATTGACAAAGAACAGACTAGACCTAGTTATTGCTGGACTGCTGAAACCTGCTGAGTGAAGAGACATAATTATGTCCATGGCGAAATTGGGAGCAATACTGAATAGCATTAAATGGTGTCATTGGCTGTGGTTGTATTAATTCCTTACATGAAGGTAACATAATGTTAATGGAACTTGCAGAAAAGCACATGTCAGATGACCCACAATGCTTTATTGTTAATACTAATAATAAGCAGAATCACTATCTTTTCTTTAATTAGAACCATAATAATCTGGAAGCAAGATACCAGATATGATTACATGTACATAAAATTAGATCCTAAAATCATATCTTCACAACCTCTTAAAAACAGTTTTCCAGTTTTGTACATTGTTCCTGTTAATTCCATGTCATGTAAAATCCACGTAACCCATGTAAATCCCTGCTTTGGGCAACTGGATGGAGCTGAGTATTTACCAGCTGGATGCCCTTCCTGACACCTACACAGAATTCACAGCAGATATTTTTTCTGTGTGCCCTCGGAATCATCTGTTGCTACCTAGGATTAAACTCTCAACCTTCCAAGTAGGAGGCAAGCATCTTCTCTATTAGACCACTGTGTCACTCTGTTAATTCCAGGTCAATGTAATCCATAATTTAACACTGCCTCATTTCTTCTCCATATTTCACTTATATCCAATCCCATAGGCTACATTCTAACCAGAATGCAGAATTAGGGCACAGATTATAAGGAAGTGGATAATTCATGATGATGATGCAACTGCCATAGCTTATTTGGGGGGGGGGGATATCTTTGCTTTTTGGCAAAGTCATATATAAATTCATAAGCAATGGAGTCAGGCAAGTTAGTTATGCTTGGATGAAGTGTTCATAGAACAGAGCAAAATCAAAACCTTGTTTTCTTTATATAAACATTGCCATCACTATGGTGGATTGCTGGGAATTATGGGAATTGGAATCTAGCAACTAGAGCACTTCCATTTTTTTTCCATTCTTTGATGTAATAGATGGTAATATTTTCCACTCATGTTTGTATCAGTGATGTCTGTGCTTGAAGGGTTTTCAGAAATTCAGCAGAACTTGGCAACTGAGCTGTAGGTTAAAAATACAGATATATGCATGCATATGGTAAACAACACTTAATAGATACCTGCTAAAATAAGCACCCATACTGATGAATTATATTGTGTTGGAAAAGGGATTCTAATCAAACATTTGCCAAGGAAAGAATCTTGGAAAAAGAATGCCTGACACTCAGAGGGATTTTAACATCTCTTCTTGCTTTTTATAGCTTGGAAATGATAGGGTTGGTTTGTAGTCTTCTTTTTTTTCCTATTTCAATCTTACTTTTGCCAAATATATCATGACTAATCAACATATTTTGATAGTCCTTTGTGCTGAACAGTTGTTAAATCAGTGTTCCTAAACAACATTTAAAATGACATGTTTATTAAGCTGGCATTGGGCACATGACTGAATCACTTTTAATATGATAATGTTTGCAGTTTACAGTGTTGTTAAGTGCAGCTTGGCAGTTGAGTTTACATGAATATTTCATCTGCTAAAGACCACGAGTCCATAATTATAAATAGACCTTCCCCGACAGAAGGAGACAGATGACTCCATTGCCAGTAATTTTCAAAGCTAGTGATAAACTGGTTGGAGACTAAGAGCCAATATTTTCCAACTGGACAGAGACATCTGTAGATCACTTTAAAGAGTTGAACAATTGGTGATAAATATACCTACAACTAGTCAAATAGTCTCTATAGCATCATGCTCGAAATAAACACCACGGGTTCTTTAGATGCTTACCTTTTGATTTTGAAACTGCCTGGGGTGATTTGTAGTCCACAATGAATTTCTGGCTCCTAAAGCACACTATAAAAATCAATCATTTAAAACCAAATCAGCCCTCCTCCTCCTCCATTTGCAGAATGTGTGTCAACTGGTTTGTGAAACATACATGAAAGTGAATAATCAAAAGTAGCTTTCAAACTTGCATGCTTCCATAACCAGTAGTTTTCTTGGCACAATATAGTGTGTTATCCTCTGGAATGCTTTTGACTTCCCAGGCTAGCCCTGGGATTTTCATATGCTATCGAACACTTAATCAATCTTTATTCTGTTATAAAACAGCAGCTATCTAAGAGCTAAACTAGGCCTCATCATGCTTAACTATTATGACCAGCAAATAACAATAGCACTTAAACTTATATACCACTTCATAGTGCTTTACAACCCTCTCTAAGTAGTTTACAGAGTCAGCATATGGCCCCCAACAATCTGGGTCCTCATTTTACTGACCTTGGAAGGATGGAAGGATGAGTCAACCTTGGGCCCCATCAGGATTGAACTCCTGGCAGTGAGCAGAGTCAGCCCATTGCCCATGAATCTTAGTTTGTGTATGGAAATTGAATCTCCCATTCATTTGGGTTACAAACCCCATCATGAAGCAGTTCTCAACCTTTTCCTTTTGGCTGTCCATTAAAAGCCTTAAGAACCACTAGAAAATCCAAACAAGATGGAAAGTCTTGTCTTTGACTTAATAAACATTTAATAAAAATTAATTGGCCAAAGTTTGTTTTGCATCAACAAAGTTATCAAGAATTTGAGTAGGAAGAGTAAAATCCTCTGGGACATCTAGCAAGAACAACATTAAGCTCCAAGCAAATGAGAAAATGTTATTTAGATGCCTTCTCTCAGGACATTTCATTAATGGACTAACTTTTTACATATTTACTCAGAAGTAAACACCACTGGGCTCATTGGCATTCATTCCGAAGTAAATGTGAATGGAGCTGTAATTCTATAAGTGCAATGCTCTGCATATCCAGGTGAAAATAAATTCCTTGGAAGCACAAGGAAACAACAACCAATCACCGGCCATCAACACATCAATCCACTAATAAGAAGGCACCACATAAATACCTAAGCATAGAATAACCCAAACCATCCATTTTGGTGAGAGAGAAGTTCCCTTAGGATGGGCTCCAGCAGAAGTCTGAAAGCTTGGAAGACTAACCTTTGGTCCCAATGACCAACCCACATTGGATCTTGCAACATTATCCTGGTACACGTATATTTGCCTTCATTCGTGAAAAAAAAAGTTCCTCAATGTTCAATAAATCTTCTGTTTATAAAAGAATGCTAAGAGGATTTCTCTTCGAATATATATTTTGAAATGTTCATTGTCGTACAATTGATAGCTATTTTAAGTGTATTCATCTGAGTATGTATATGTCCATGTATGCATTTATACATGCAAAAATGTTGTACATTAGTTCAACATTGTGGATAGAGAATTCTGGGGTCCTGTTCTCATTTAAAGATTCCAGGAGTTCCTTTTCAACTATTACACCTTCAACCATCCATTCTTCCCACAAAAGGGAAATAAAAAAGATTTTTTAATAGTGTGACTTAGTAAGAAAGAATCTGTGAGCCACATTAAGTGTAACCGAAAAGCAATTCAGAGTCAGACAGAAGGTGATTGGGAATCCAAGGTCTTGCTTGAATTCACTTTTTAAATTAATCTCTTTATCACATTTTTTTGGATAAAGGCCATAATCTGTACTGCTGACATCATCATACAGACAGACACACACACACACATTCTACATGAGGAGCTTGCCTTTGATCTGTCATAGTTGGGAATTTATCTTCTATAGTGTAAGCAGATAAAGTCATTGCATTCAAACTCCTGTAAGTTCCTTAAGTTCATTCTCCTTCTTAGATCATTCATAAGAAATGTTAAAATGTCAAAGTGCAGAATGGTGTGTATTTAGTCTGCAGAAAATATTTTATATTTATTGGAATTGCTTGGAATTTTCTAGGAATGCAGAACTCAATTTATTCACCATAGATGCCATTAAATTAAAAACAACAGTTTAGAATTGCCTCTTAGCTGTGTACATTGTAAATGTTTTTCAAGAGGATGAAGAGGCAGCCAAAACATTTGGGTGGAAATGTGACCTGGTCACATTTTTTTGAACTGGTCATGATCTGAATTCCCAATAACCAGGAATTTCTTAAAATTAATTAAACTAGGAGCTCATTTGCTACATAAGAGAATCTTGAAACATCTTAAGATTCTGAAAATAAAGTTCATTTCAGATAGGTAGGTAGGTAGGTAGGTAGGTAGGTAGGTAGGTAGGTAGGTAGATAGATAGATAGATAGATAGATAGATAGATAGATAGATAGATAGATAGATAGATAGATAGATAGATAGATAGATAGATAGATAGATAGAGACAGACAGACAGACAGACAGACAGACAGACAGACAGACAGACAGACAGACAGACAGACAGAGACAGATAGACAGATAGACAGATAGATAGGCAGATGATAGATGATAGATGATACATAGACGATACATAGATAGATGATAGGGAGAGGGAGAGAGAGAGAGATGATAGAGAGACAGACAGACAGACAGACAGACAGACAGACAGACAGACAGACAGACAGATAGATAGATAAGCAAGAGAGAGAGATGCTAGACAAACAAACAGAAAGACAGACAGATAGATAGATGATAAATTAGATATAGATTTACTTATTTCCCACATATTTTTATAAATAACTTGAGGTGGTGAACATACCAAATATTTATTCCTTCTTCTATTTTCCCCATAACAGCCCTGTAAGATTAGTTGAATGGAGAAAGATTAGCCCAAATTCGCTTTCATGTCTTAGATGGGATTAGAACTCACCATCTCCTGGTGATTGGCCCAAGTTTCTAGACCAGCACCTTAACCACTAAACCACACTGGTTCCTACCTGTAAGTGATTTTTTATAATTTGGCATATTGTTTTATTAAACATGATGATGTACAGGAGGTCTCCTTGATCCAGAGGCTGATATACTGCATGACATTGGCTTCAAAAGGAATCCTGAGCCTTTGTTAGGTGTGGGAATAAGTACTCCTTCCTCCAGTTTCAGCCCTGAAGATAGATTCCAAAGAGTTTCCCCTTCCAAGTTCTACAGGACCCTAAGATTTCACGAACAAAGAGGACCCTAGGTTCTTTCTGGTGGCTTTAACTGTCTCTACAGCTCCGGTTAGAACTTTGCTCTATATCAGAGGTAGGCAACCTTGGCTCTTTTATGACTCGTGGACTTCAACTCCCAGAATTCCTGAGCCAGTCATGCTGAGGGGTAAGGGAGAGGCTTCCAAGCTGAGCCATGCTGGCTCAGGAATTCTGGGAGTTGAAGTCCATGAGTCATAAAAGAGCCAAGGTTGCCTACCCCTACTCTATATGGAGAGCTAGGATTATAACTTTATTGCTGTCCACTGTCCATGATATTGAATGGTAATTGGTATGTTGAAACTGATAGTGTTTGAAGCTGCTTTGTTTTTAGGTGAGCATCTGAGCTGTAAATTCTCCTTTCTCAGTGACCTAATTCAATTTTGTAAAATGATTCCAGGGGAGAAAAAAAAAGTTCTTTCAAAGCTCTTGTGAATCATCAAATTGATTCAGAGAGTAACAGTTTGATTATTTGATTTGACTTCTTAATTCAGGTCCCAAAGTTGTTCCAATTTATAGATTGAATTATATTGACTTCAGACTGAATGGTGTAATTGAAGCTTCACACAGACCTTTTTTTTTAAAGCCTCTCGTGTTAATGAGCTTGTTAGTAACAATTGTACAATTTTGTCTGTTTTTCTTTCTTTTTCTTTTCTTACCCTTTTTTAACCTGTCGCAGATTTAATTGTGTTATTTTTATCATTCCTGTATTGCTATTTCCATGTTATTCCCCAGTATGTCACAAAGAACTTGATTTGTGTAATGGTCTAGAAGAGAAAAAAAAGAATAAAACAATAACTGAAATGTCATTATCTTGATGATACCTAAAGATGATAGAATATTAAATAATGCATTGTGATTTAGCAATTTCATAGTGTAATCCTTTGAGGTAGGAGATTGTCTTGTGAGATTCTCCGAGGCACATGGAACACTATTACTTTCCCACTTAAGTGGTACCTATTTATCTACTCACATTTGCATGCTTTTGAACTGCTAGGTGGGTAGGGCTGAGCAAAGATGGGAGCTCACCCCGTCACGTGGTGCTTGGGTCTCAAACCTGGGATGACAAGCTCGCTTAGCGTCATTAACTGCTGAGCCATTGTATACACACACATACACACACACACACAGAGAGAGAGAGAGAGAGAGAGAGAGAGAGAGGATATAGGATATAGGATATAAGATATAAATAGCTGTCACTGTTGCCCTCAACATCTGTTATCTAAGGTTCACTGTGCTCTTTGGTGGAAATAGTTCTGACACATATATTACTATAAAATGTACAACACTTGTGGACCATTTCCAAAGCAGAGCCCCACAAATAGTAATAAAAAGCAGATCTTCACTTTTCTACTAGATAGCGGCCAATGGAGTACAAATATACATTGTGCTGTCTAGTAATCAGACAATGTACCCTAGATATTGTTTCAAAGTGGCATTGCTTCCTATTCACTGGTCTTTAAACAAGTGTTAAATTATTCATTAACAGATGCTTAACAAAGACTGAAAGACATTTTTAACTCAAGCTATGATGACAGAGTTGTTTTTTAAACACATGGACTTGCCCAAACAATGATATATACTTTCCTTTTCTGATGCAAATGCTTGCTTTGTTTAAAAAGTTAATGAGGAAGACAACGGGGGAACTTTATTACTGCATCATAGGTCCCTTGCCTCCAGTGACTTATAATTAGTGATGTGTGAATAATTAAAATTTGTGCCTGTGTCAATGCCCCATATTATTCCGGTCTATCTCACTGCTTTGTTAAATCATAAAAAAAAAATCTGGTAAATCTGCAATTCTTGTTTTATAGACTTTCCTGAAATTTATATTGATCCATGTGAGTTATATAATTGCTCCAGCGTGCAATTTTTCATGACTTGCCTAAGACCTGCTCTGTAAGTGTAGGCTTTATTCCTCCATGTAGCTTTCCTTATATATGTTATATTTACAGTAAATGCAACATAGCTTTTTTTAATGCAATTTCCAGAAGTATGGTGGATTTTGTGTGTGTGTAAGTTTCCCAGTTTTGTATGCTAATTTTTGTAGACTTTGCCAACTTAGAATCACACTATGTCAAGCCACACAAAAAGGCCAAAATCATGGATACAAGAAATACATAAATTTCAGTAAGATGTATCTTGTGGTTCTAATCTGCAGAAAATAGAAATCATGGAAATGAAGAGGAATTTCGGTGTCTCAATTGTACTTATATGGTAGTTCTTTGGGTTGTGTAGTTCAGAGGTCATCAACCTTTGTTGGTTGGCAGACCGGAGGGGGAATCATTTTACATGCGTGCATGCACACATGTGCGCACGGGACCATGAGCACGTGTGCACCGCAAATGGGGCATGGCTAGCGCCCAGGTGATACTGCCCCATTCTTGCGTGGTGCAGTGCCTTGTTTCTGCACCCCATGGTGGGGCACCAACCATTTTGGCACCTTGCAGCATGGTGGCAGCCCATTTTTGTGCCTTGAGGTGCAGAGGTGGCCCATATTTGCACCCTGTGGTGTGGCATCCTGTTTTTGCATCCCGTGACTGCAGCACTAGTGCAATTGAGGGGGTGTGCACGCACATGTGCACACACTAGCCAGCTTGTCCCAGGGCCCAGTGGCCAGCAGGCCACAGCTCACTACTGGACCACGGCCCACAGGTTGGGGACCCCTGATGTAGTTCATCTGCAGTCCCAGCCTGCAAGCACAGAATCTAGCACAATGGGGTGCCTGAAAGTCCATTGTTGTGATAACTGTAGGTCTTATTTTATGATGCCTTTCATTGTTTTCTATCAGTTTTGGTGATTCCTATCTTCTGGTGGTGGTTTTATAGCACAGACCATGCCAGCAGGTTCTGTCAACAACTGCATCTTCTAATTCCCTTGGTTTCTATGGAGATTCTCAGTCATCCAGGTCACGGTTGCCCCAAAGGTGCTTTTTCAAGAGGCAACTGGACTTTCTTGTGTTTCTTTGAAGACTTTTCGCTTCCCATCCAAGAAGCTTCTTCAGCTCTGCTTCCCTTGGTTGGGTGTCCCAGTGGCATAGTGTTTCTTTCACAGTGTCTTCGTGGTGCTGGTATAGACAACCTCGAGGTCTCTTCCTGGAAACCAGTATTCTATAGAATAATTGGCAAAGTATATGGTGGTCATCCATTCTGATGACATGTCCCACCCACCTCATCTGGGCTCTGATCATCAGCAATGCTGATGGACTTTGCATGATCCAAGACCTCCAGGTAAGAGACATGGTCTTGCCCATAAGTACCAAGGATGGAGCAGAGAGCACGCATGGACGTGAAGTTTCTTTGATTGTTTGATGTGACCTGTAATGCTATTCCCTACATGAGTCTGAAGAGTTGTGGTTACTTTAAGAGTAAGATTTAATGAATAGATTTCTTAACTGGGCCCTTCTTTTTCTTTAGCCAGAACTTTCCAAAGGCAGAATTTCATTCACAGAGTCTCTGTTTCCATTCATTAAATTCTAGCTGAAGCATATCCTTTTGCTTTAACTCAGCCTCTGACTCCTACATCTTGCAACCTATACTACAGTTGGCCTAATGTCTTATTGCGCTCCTTGAAAACATTTTACAGGCATGTCTCTTCAGTAATTTTTATATACTCATCCCTTTCATAATATTGAGTTCCTATCATAATTAATTTCTTTTGTCATAAATTCCACCATATATAAGCTCACTGATGGATGTTATACTTATTTAAGCATCAGTGGACAAATAAAAGTTATCTACAGGTAGCTAACAACCTTGAATAAATATGATTCCATCTCTATTCAGGAACGTTAATATCTTAGGAATGAAATTACATGCTGAGACCTATTATCCCAATTAATTGACTGTTTTATGTTCTCGGCGCTTTATACTTGAATCAGTTTGGAGGCAAGGACTTCAGCTATCCACTGCCCCCCAAAAAGAGTAACCATAATCCACCTTTCATTTATGTAACAAATATGGATTTCATATAATATTATACTTCATACTTTACTACATAAGATCCATGGATGACCTTTGCTATAAGTAAAGATAGTCCTCGTCTTACGATCACAGTTGAGCCTAAAATTTCTGTTGCTAGGCGAAAGAGTTGCTAAATGACTTTTGCCGTACCCCAGTTGTTAAGTGAATCAGTACATTTGTTAAATGAGTTACACAGTTGTTAAGTGGATCTGGTTTCCCCATGGACTTTGCTTGTCAGAAGGTCGCAAAAGGGGATCACGTGACCAATGGGATACTGCAACCGTCATAAGTACATGCCAGTTGCCAAGCCTCTGAATTGGATCACGTGACCGTGGGGATGCTGCAACGGCCGTAAGTGTAACAAACAGTCCTAAGCCATTTTATTTTCAGTCTCCTTGTAACTTCAAACAGTCACTAAATTGAACCGTTGTAAGTCAAGGATTACCAGTTTTTAAACCATTCTTTTTAAAAAAAGCCAGCCATCTACAAATGTACAGGTTTTTTTGGTTTGCTCCATCTTTTGCATAAATCTTTTGGCAAAAGTTAATTGTGATTGTTATTAATTATATTCTGATTCCAAGCAGGACAAGTGAAAGCACGCTCACCGGGGAAATTTGAATGTCCTGCTCGAGTGAACAAGTAAAAGTAGCACATTAATGCCGGAGTGTGTTGCTGCTTCATAAAATGTCAGCCCTGGGCAATGCTTCCTGGTTCTGGAGCCTGACTCCTTCTGTTTACCCTTACTCCCTCTTGTGGTTTCCAAAGCTGTGTTGCCTGAGCTAAAAATAAAACAACAGTAACTCTTCTTATGTACTAACCATCGATTGCCCCTGGGTGTATATTACAGCAAGGGGGGGGATGGCAGCCCATTACACAAATTTATTATATTTCCTTCCTGGTCATTACTGGAAGTTCTTGAACAAGGCAGGGAATGACAATTAGCCAGCTTCTGCTGCGGCTGAAGATAAAAATTCGGGTATTTTGAAGAATTAATGCTTTTTCAGGAAGTCGTCAACTTACCGCAGTTTATTGAGTTACCATTTGAAGTTAAAATGGCGCTGGAAAAAAATATATTTTATGACGGTCACATTGCTCCCGGGTCCTGGGATCTTCTGACAAGCAAAGTCGATGATTGGCAACCGGTGTGCATTTACAATTTCACGTAACTGTGGTGATTCGTTTAACATCCATGGCAGAAAGGTCATAAAATCAGGTGCAACTCTGAGAAAATACTGGCTGACATGGCTAAAGCTGTAAATAAGAGGACATTTGGCTGCATTTGGTTTTGCCAGATTTGGGCTGCAATATATGCCTTGCAGCAAAGAGTCATGTTTTATGTGTATACACACACACACACACACACACACACACACACACACACACATATATATATATATATATACATATATATATATATATATATATATATATATATATATATATATATATATATATATATATATATATATATATATATATATATACATATATATATACATACATACATATATATAGGTCTTTGGTTATTCGGGTTTTCTCCCGCGTAAAATTGGAAGTGTCTTGGCGACGTTTCGACGAAGTCTCATTCGTCATCTTCAGGCTGGTGTTTTCAAATTCGTGCTTCTAGGAGCAATGTGTGATCGCAGCTGTTTCTTCCTTTTCTTCAGTTACCCATTACCCAGGTCGTTATAACACAAAAGACTAATGGGCACACAGCCAGCACCTCAACTACTCAGGATGTTACGAAACAGCTGAACAATCAGCAAACAATAACCCCTACACAGCCAACCAACCAACCAAGCAATCCCTACACAGCCAACCAACCAACCAATCCCTACACAGCCAACCAACCCACCTAAAGGAACTAAGCCAGCACTCCTAAATCCATATAATAGAAATAAAATAGTCCGAGCACCAGGATAATATTAAAACAAAAACTGTTTAATACAAAAGCTAAAGCTAAGCTTTCATCGGCCAACACTGCCGACATCATCAGAACATAATACAAGGTTACTGGGAATCCTTTTTATATTGTCGGATGGCCCTGCACCCGGCTTCTCGATCTAGTCATTGGTCCGTCCGTTTCCTCTATTTGGTTTGTTCTTAAAAGGCACACGTCTCTTGCTGTGTTGGTATCTTCCGAGGTTGCTATTTTCTTTTTCTTGGGCTCGATCACTTTCTTTCTGCTAGCATACGCCGGTTGCTTTCGCTCGCTTACACTTATCCCCTTTTTTGGTTCTATTCCTGGATCCATCTGATCTTCCTTGGTGGGGTTGTGCGCATGTATGCTCGGGGGAGGGGGTATATTGAGGGGATCCGGGGGTCTATCAGGAGCATATCCATCAGAGACTACCCTCAATGTGTAAGAAACTAGGTTAGCAAGGCTTATAAGAGATCTTTCTCCACCCCCAATGCTTTACTCTGAAGACGCTGGCAGTGGATCAGCGAAAGCTACCGGTAAGTTTGTTTAAACATTGTAAATAATTGCTTTTATTGTTTTAAATTTTTTAAACAATAAACAGCTGATTTATATTTATCACCTTGATAAACAATAAACAGCTGATTTATATTTATCACCTTGAGTCTTGCAACCCCTATATCAGGGATCTCCAACCTTGGCGATTTTAAGACTTGTGAACTTCAACTCCCAGAATTCCTCAGCCCAGCTTTGCTGGCTTTACTAGCTGAGGAATTCTCAGTATTGAAGTCCACAAGTCTTAAAGTTGCCAAGGTTGGAGACCCCTGCCCTATATGGTATTCCCCCTTTAATGAATTCTTAATCTGGATGAGAGCAAAACTTGCAGTCCTAAAAGACAGTGAAAAATGAACATGTGAATGCATGCTAGTCATATTTTCAGGATATGCACAGTGAAATGCAAAAAATGCAGGAACTTGTTTACTTTGCGATGTGCTGACTGTTGGCAGTTTTTGTTTGCTCTTTTTTCTTCCTTTCTTTCTTTTTCTAGGATAGCGAAACAAAAAATAGCCGATAGCAAGGTAAGGCTGAGTCCTGGTGGACTGAGCGCTAGAGGTTTGCTGAAGATGTCCAGATGTTCATTTCGCTTGCTGCTGGCAAACTGCCCAGTTAATATCAAGCCATTTGTGGCAGGTATTTAAAAAAGATGATGATTGTGGAAAGATAAACATTTTAAGCCAAATTTCCCTCAGGAAATTATAATTGCATCCCTCGAAATGGCTTTAATGCTATTTTGTAAATGAAACACCCCTGAAACAATAAGTCATAAACATTGGTTGCATACAGATTCAAGAGTATCAACCCCAGATAAACAAACATGTTGTTGTTTTTTTAAAAAAAATGCAGTCCATTTAGATAGGCAAAAATACACAAACTCAATGTCCTCCATATAAGTTCCAGAATTATGAACAGGTAATCCTCACAACCATTCCTTTAGTAACCATTCGAAGTTACAACGGCACTGAAAAGAAGTGACTTCATTTTTTCACACTGGAAACCATTGCACACTGGAAACCCCATGGTCACGTGATCAAAATTCAGCTGCTTGGCAACCGGCATGTATTTATGATAGTTGCAGTGTCTTGAGAAGGTCATATGATCCTCTTCTGACAAGCAACCTCAATGGGGGACTCCCTTAACAACCCTGTTATTAACTTAACAATTGCAGTGATTCACTTATCAACTGTGGCAAGAAAGATTGCATAAATCAAGGACTATCTGAAGTTATTCTTTTCCACCCATCGTGGAGAGCTTGGTGTATGCATCTTTCACTTGCTGCACAAATATGTTTTGTTTTCTTGGTAGATTTACACCTGTTTGTATCTCGTGTACTTACATAACTTTTAGTGGCTTCTCCACCGGTGGTGTAGAATTGGAGGCAAAATGGTGTTTACATATGTTCTGGCTGAACAGACACCTAAATGCAACTAGCAGTCCAGTTAGATGTGCGTACAGTACGTGCAGTTAGAAGTGCAATATTAGGGGCAGCGCAATGGTGAATAGAATGTGAAGGATGTGTGTATATAATGTATGTTCTTATCTGTGGTTTTTACTTGTGTGTAGTGTGCACTGTGGACAGCAATTAATTTCGTTAATTTAATTTTGGGGCCTGGACTAGAAGGCTTCCAAGGTCCCTTCCTATTCTATTCTATTCTATTCTATTCTATTCTATTCTATTCTATTCTATTCTATTCCTTATTCTATTCTATTCCTTATTCTATTCTATTCCTTATTCTGTTTCTTATTCTATTTCTTATTCTGTTTCTTATTCTATTCTATTCTATTTCTTATTCTATTCTATTCTATTTCTTATTCTATTTCTTATTCTATTTTGTTTTCTATTCTATTCTATTCTATTCTATTGTTTCTTATTCTATTCTATTCTATTCTATTCTATTCTATTCTATTCTATTCTATTCGTTTGAGGCAATGGCACCCTAATTTCATTTGAGCTATTTCAACATTCCTATCCTGCTACTTTCTAATTATCCAGGGACTAAAATTTTCAGCCTTCCCACTTAGCATCATTAGTAGACCCCAAGTTGTAGCCGATATCTCTAGCTTGGGGGGGGGGGAAGAGCTTGGAAAGTCCACTTAGTTACAATAGAGCCATGGTGGTGCAATGGTTAGAATGCAGTATTGCAGGCTAACTCACTGCTCACTGCCAAAAGTTTGATTCTGATCGGCTCAAGGTCGACTTGAGGTCAACTTGAGGACTCAAGGTCCATCCTTCCAAGGTCGGTAAAATGAGGACCCATATTGTTGGGGCCAACATGCTGACTCTGTAAACCGCTTAGAGAGGACTATAAAGCACTATGAAGCAGTATATTAAGTCTAAGTGCTATTGCTAATATATAAAACTGAACTAGATGAACAAAAAGTCCAGTCTAGGACAGCATAGCATTGGCATTCCAAATAAAGCTGGACTTATTCAAAACATCTTGATAATTTTAGGGTGTATTTTTAATTAACTTTTACTTTGCTTATATCTGGATCTCTTTTGCTAGCCACCTTGAGTGCCCTCTGTTGGTGAAAAAAAAATGAGTTTAAATCCTACAATGTACACATTCACTCAAGTATGTGTGAATAAAAATAGCCTTCTTAAGAAATTGGGGCTAAAGTTATGTGCAAACTCTGGTTCTGAATGTATTTTCTTTCAATTGATTAGTGCTCTTTACCATTCCCTGCTCAATTTAAGAAGAAATGTTGCTTAAGGTACTCCTTTTTTTTTCTTCCCCAAAAGATGCTGAATGTGTTTCTTTAATGTACTTTAATTGCACTCTTTTCCACCCACTAATGCATGCCAAAAGACAAACCCGTAAAACACTGTGATTGTAGGGGGTGGAAGCCCTTTTCTTCTGTCAAGAATATTTTAAAAAGCAAATCAACTAAAATATCATTTTTACAGATTCACATAGGTTAAAAAAAAAAAAAAATTCTTACATGGATAAAATTTGAATCTTAACCTTGACAAGTAGAAGTCTTGCCTGAAGGCTGAAAGGATCTGTATGAGGAGAAATAGGTTAGTAAAATAAAATGGTTGTGGATTCAGAAGCTGATTGTCTCTGAGGTGGTATCAACTTTAGCTTTGGATACAGTTCTGCTCCTACCTACAGATGGAATGGTGTTCTTGGATGTCAGCTCCTGCAGAAAAAAAACAGATGGACGCTCTAGCCCAGTGATAGCGAACCTTTTAGAAACTGAGTGCCCAAACTGTAACCCAAAACCCACTTATGTATCGTCGTGTGCCAGGTGGGCATGGCCCGTTGAGTGGGCGTGGCCCATTGGGTATGCGTGGCTTCGGTGGTAACGGCAGACTGGGTAGGACTAAAAAGTTCAGTCAATCAATTCCAACTTTGCAAGATCTTTTTTTCCCCCGCAAGAAGTTGAAATTGATTTTGCACACGGCGGTGGAGGCCTAAAGCGAAAAGGTTTTATAAAACTCAGCTGAAGGCCTAGGACTGGGGCGATGGTGCGGGTGCCCACAGAGAGGGCTCTGTGTGCCACCTGTGGCACCCGTGCCATAGGTTCGCCACCATGGCTCTAGCCAGAAGGACCTTTGCCCAGCTTCTACTGGTGATCAGTTGTGATTTTCTGGAGTAGAAGATGCTGCCTATGGATACTTGTGCCCTTATTATCTCAAGATGAACTACTATACTTTACATGGGACTGCTCTTGAAGACCACTTGAAAATCAAAACCACTGCAAAACCACGTGTTAACCAGGACCTAAGTATTCTCACATAACCCAGATTTGTAGGACATGCTAGCTGCTAGTTTGCTTAGGGTACAAGTTCAAGGTGCTGGTGATCATCTTTAAGGTCCTCCATCACTTGGGGCCTGGCTGTCTTTGAAGTCACCTGCTAAAAGGAGAATTTGTCTGCCCAATCCTGTGATGGTTGAGAGCCCCCACTTCTCAATGAGGGAGCATTCAGAGGCCAAATTCCTTGCAGAAGCTCCCCTCCCATGGAAAACCTCCCTATCAGCTATCAGAGCTAGACATGTATCTTTTAGGAAGCCTTTTTTTAAAAAAAATGGCTCTTCTGGCATGCATTGGGAAGAAAGGATTATGAAATTGACTCTTCTGCCCTAATCCATCCTGGATTTTATGACTGATCTGTGATTTGTGTTGATGGTCTGTGGAATTTGATGTTGATGTTGCACTTTTACATTGAATGTTGTTGCATAGTCTATATGATGATATTCCAGATGATGTCCAAAGTCAGTAAAATGGGGACCCAGATTGTTGGGGGCAAAATAGGGACCCAGATTGTTGGGGGTAAACTGCTTAGAGAGGGCTGTAAAGCACTGTGAAGCGGTATATACGTCTAAGTCCTATTGCTATTGACTTCCATCCTTCCGAGATCGGTAAAATGAGGACCCAGATTGTTGGGGGCAATGTGCTGACTCTGTAAACTGCTTAGAGAGGGCTGTAAAGCACTGTAAAGTCTATAGAAGGCATAGAGGTCTAAGTGCTATTGCTATTGCTATGTCCTCTCTATACAGAACTGGTCTGTAAAAAGATTAGATTTCTCATACCATTCAAAGAAGGGATGTAGAGGAAAGGGACTCAAACAAAGGGACTTGTTTGCTCAGCTGTTGCGGTCTTCATTGTTTTGGAAGAATAAAAGCCATGCCACCTTACTCAGTAGGAGATCTTTACAGCAGTTAAGGGATGGGATGCAATAGATGCTTTTCTGCACCATCCTGTCACTTTTGCATAGATGTGGATTTTCTAACCTTTCGGTTTGCCCATATTCTTGTGATAATTTATGATCACCTGCAATTATGATTATGTTTATGCAGAGCAAAAACATGGAAAAAGTTGTGGAAATGAGCTGAAATTATGAAGTCACATAAAAAAAGCTGAATTGAGGCAGTAAACCACAGTCAATAAAATTTAGCAAAGCATTAGAATAGATGTAGGGGAGAAATGGAGAAATTCCGTCCCGATGGTTGGTAACTGGATTCCTGGAAAGACTAAGACACCTGTGACGCTCTCTTACGGTGATCACCGGGCTTCAATCATATCTGCCAAGAGTGCCGTAGAATTGAAAAACCTGAGAAGCTAAAAATGCAAAGAGGTTCCACTGAGTGCTGTGTTTGGAAGTGTGTCCAACTGTCCAGGAAAAGAATGATTACAATAATTATACCTGAACAATATGTTGTCCTGAAAACTACCTACAGCTCAGTCTAGACCAGAGGTCTCCAAGCTTGGCCCTTTTATGACTTGTGGACTTCAACTCCCAGAATTCCTCAGCTAGCGTGCTGAGGAAGTTAAAATCCACAAGTCTGGAAGTTAAAATCCACAAGTCATAAAAGGGCCAAGTTTGAAGACCCCTGGTCTAGACAATGGATGAATGATAGCCATATAGTTAGCTAGCTAGATGATAGATAGATAGATAGATAGATAGATAGATAGATAGATAGATAGATAGATAGATAGATAGATAGATAGATAGATAGATAGATGGATGGATGGATGGATGGATGGATGGATGGATGGATGGATGGATGGATGGATGGATGGATAGATAGATAGATAGATAGATAGATAGATAGATAGATAGATAGATAGATAGATAGATAGATAGATAGATAGATAGATAGATAGATAGATAGATAGATAGATAACAGAATAACATAGTTGGAAGGGACCTTGGAGCTCTTATAGTCCAACCTCCTACTCAAGTAGGAAACGCTATACCATTTCAAATGAATGTTTGTCCACTCTCTTCTTAAAAATCTCCAATAGGTAGATAGGATAAATGATAGATGAGAGGGAAAGGGAGAGGGAGGGAGAGGGAGAGGGAGAGGGAGAGGGAGAGAATAAGACTATGGCAAGCCTAATGGGATCTGTCCGTCAGGCTTCGTTCTGACAGGTAGCCTGGACTAGAAGTAATTAATCCAAAGGGCAAACTTCCCAGAGTTGTGATTAAGTAAGATTTATTTTGAAGGAGGTTAAAATAATACATACAGAATTCCAATAAGGATTCTACTTTCATAAAGAAACAGATGTGTAGACAAATTAGGGTGGAAACTTCTGGTTATCTTTTGATGGAAGACAGGATGTTTGTCTCCTTGAGGAAAGTGGGGCAGTCTGTACCTGTTGAATACTTAGCAAATGGCTTTCGGTTATTGGAGGCTATTAATATTAGGATAATAAGCTAGGATATTCCCCCATTAGGTTATTCCCCAGAAATCCAGAGGGTTTTTATATCTGGCAGATAACAACACACCCTATTGCTACGTTTGCATCTGTAGCCTGTAGAATTCATGCTTTGCTAAAAATAGATTAATTTAGGGCTCATTACTGGTAATGTTAAGTAGTGGATTAGAGTGCCATAATGTTCTTATGTTATTTTACTGTATTTTATTTTGATATATTGGGGCATCTATGGCCCATAGTAAAAAAAGAAGAAGAAGAAGAAGCAGAAGCAGCTACTAGACTTAGCAGTCGGAGAACTGCCCAATGGAGCAGAGATCTCTTCTCCCTTATGAAGGAAATGCCCATGTTCTAATTCTCTTTTTATAAAGTGTACGCTACTGATGATTATAAAAACAGTTTAAATTGGAGCAAGAATAAAGCACTGCTCTAATTCCCACCACTGAAACTTCAAAGGCAGGACCCTCTAAGGTGAAGTGGCCAAGCTGTCAGTCAAAATTCCCCAAAGCTACAGGTATGCTTCAGGTATACATTGCAAAGGGTTTGAGCATTAAGAAATAATGAACAGAGTTTATATTGCTAATAACTCCTTCAGGAGTCAGAAAGTAGTGACCAATAATGAGAAAAAAACAGAGATTAAACCTCTGCATCAGGATCCAAATTCTATGCTGATATATGCTTAGACAGATAAAAAGGCAACTTCTTTCTCTCTGAGCGTGCCCCATAAATATAATATTTCCCATCTCTCTCTAGGAATAATAATCATAATAAAATCAGTATTTGTGCCTAGCTCTGACTACTTCATCTTTTAACTCCTGAGTTCAAACTCCCTGCGGGTGGCTTACCTGAATGGAAACAGCCGCCCGTTAGTGTGTATGTATACATACATATATATTTACATTTATATATGTGTCACCATCCTTGCAGAATAGAGAAGATATGGCGGTGAAACGATGTTTATGGTACAAGATTCCTCCTCATTAAGAAATGGAGCAGGGCATAAATGTAAGTCTCTGCAATTTTCTACGTGAGTGTCATGAAAGAGAGTTGTACTTGTTATTTATATGCAAGAAGCTTGTGTTTCTGACTTACTGTACCCACTTGTGGGGATAAAAATACCTTGGTGGGTTTGTGTGTAAAATGGCTTCTCTGATTTTTTTCACCAAATTTCTGGGTAGTTGTCAGGCGCAAAAGACCAGCCTGTGAAGGTTCAATTAAACTGATCTATTGCTAAACAATCTATGCAGGGGAATCCTCTCAATTAATGGTCGATAGCTGGTTAGAGTTAAATAAGAATCAACAGCACTCAAGAAGGGTAGGACTTAATTCTCTTGTGGCTATGGAGGGATTCTAGGCTGATCCCCCATTTCACTCCGCCCCCAGGTTCTGCCAATTCTTCTCCTACAGTCGCAAATATTTGTTCAATATTTTCCCAAATAGAACCTGGAATTCTTACATAGGAATTGGGGGGAATGGCTGCCCATCACAGGGACACAGGTTTCTCCTATTTTTTCCCTCTTCCATGAGAGAGAAACCAGGCAGTGTAGACCACTGCATCTTCTATCCTTCTGTAACATTGTTCTGGGACATTGTGGAACATGGAGAAGAGAATGACCTGCCAGATACTGAAAGAAAAACCAGGAAAACAAACCATGTGGAAAATTCTACATAATCTGGAAGGAACAAGTCAGAAGCATTCTTAGCAATATCACTTCTGAAAAATATTGGCTCAGTGGTCTGAATCTATGTATCTATGGCTTTGGGAAAAATTGGCTGTGAATGGGTCTTATGGTTCCTTCAGTAATTATTCTGTTGTTAATCCTGGATTATTGTCAATAACCCCCCCCCCCCTGTATGTGAAAGACTGGAACACTGATCCTCAGACTTAACTAGACAACCTGTGCTGTCTTGGATCATCATTTTAGAGGGGCTTCCTTACCTAACAAGAGAAACAGAATGACCAAGGTTGGGCAAAAAAGCAATGGGAGCAGAAGTGACTTTTGACTTCCTGCAGGCTTCCCCATTGAGTGTCCTTGTGGGAAGCTGTCAGAGGCAGCAGAAATCCTTCCTCTCTCCCTCCCTCCCTTCTTTCCAGCAGGCAAGTAACTGGCTGCTGCTGGGTGGAGGAGGAAATAAGTATTGTTAGACTGGCTGGGAAACTGTCATGGAACATTGTAAATGAGGATCATGTGACCACAGCAGCATCCCAGCAATACACCAGCAGCCAGTAGCACTGAACCTGCCACAGCTTCCCCAAATTTCACTCCCTCAGGAGTCCTGGCCCCCAGATTTTGAACATATTCTGTAAGTTAGCCCATTTGAGGTACCTTGGTTCAAACTGTTGCCCTATATTGCACCATTTCATCCAATTAAGGGTCATGCCAACATTTTTAATAATGTCTCTATCTCTATCTCTCTCACTATGTCTATTTCTATTTATTATTAGTTGACAAGACAATGAAAATAAAGGAACAAAATCTAATGTGCTAAAAATGCCCACATTTGTAGGACATTTATGACCAACTAATGTTATATTTGCTACATAAAAATCTTACATAAATATTTTATATACTCTTGTTTAAGGAGCCAGAGGAATTCCTGGGAAATCCCACCGCTTCCACTTGCAGGGGGGCAATTCCATATAATTTCAAAATCAAACTCTAAGGAATAGGAACAAAGAACAGAATGGGTTGCTCTGCAGATTGAAGCAATAAATTGAAAACATTTCCCTTCCCACCGATAGCATTTTAGGAGTTTGCGAAAATTGCTAAAAAAACCATGAAACTCAAATTGTCCACATTTATAAAGCAAATGTTATTATGTGTGTCTTTGGCATAAACTTAAAAACAGGAACACTCTAACAGATGGGTTCTTTGTTGCTTTGTTTTCCTTTCCATGTGGAAACCTGCAACAGTAAATCCTGGCTGGAAACGTATATCCGGGTGGACTTAAAATATCGGTTATATTTGCATTACCTGAGGCTAAAATGCGATGGGAGGTATTTTGTACTTCAGCACATTGTGGGAACTGATCGTCTTAACTTTACTCATATTATTGCAGTGGTTCTCAACCTGTGGGTCGGGACCCCATTTGGGGTCGATCGACCATTTCACGAGGGTCGCCAAGCAAGGCTGTCCGCCATTTTTTTGTCCGCCATTTTTTTTGTCCGCCATTTTTTTCCCCTTTTCCGGCGGGTGCCTTACCTCCCTTGGGCTGGGCCAGCTGGTGGTCGGCCTGCTCCGTCTCTGCCGCTTGCCAGCTACGCCTCGGCCGGCGCAGGGGCGGAACCACGCATGCGCGGTGCTCCCGGGCAGGGAAAGTCCTCGACTTATGACCGGTTGGGTAGTCCTCGACTTATGACTGGTTTAGTCCTCGACTTACGACCGGTTTAGTCCTCGACGTACGACCGGTTGGGGTCGCGGCATTAAAAAGGTTGAGAACCACTGTATTACTGCTTTGTGGGTTGGAGGGGTAAAAGCATCTTATGCTACCATCGCAATTCTGTTGTCTTGCCAGAGTTTAAATTTTAGTGTATTATGCAAAAGTAAAAAAAAAAAACAACCATAAAAATACCATGGAGAGCACTTGCCTATAAAGTCATCAAGAGTTGGACAAGATTAACTGGTTAAAAATAATGAAAAAATAAGCCATAGTAATGCAGGTTTTCTAAGAAGTGGCTGGGAATAATGCTTGCTTCTGACCCTTCTTCTGAATTACTTAGAGGGTACTTAGTGCTATTGGAGACTTGAATTCAAGCAAAGACCCCAGTGAGAAGGTGAGCCCCTGTGTCAAGGTTGAAACTTGCTTAAGGGAGGGGGGAGATGTTACTTTCAAGTGGGTAGATGGAGAAACGAAACTTCTTTGATTCAGCTGCAGACCATGGGAGCCTGAAGCCTTGTCAAGGACGCCAGAACAGGTGTGGATTTGAAGCGGATGGTTCCCATAACAAAGTGGACTTGTTGATATGGATTATGTAAGACGTTGGGGGTTTGGCTGGGAAAACTATTGTTTAAGTCTATGAACTGGTGTGGGAACCTAAGGGTTAGTTTTGCTTTGACATAACCAAGCTCTGTATTCAATAAACAGTAAGATTTTCAGAATGTGAATGAACCTGGAGTTTTATTTGGATTCTTGAGCTGGATGTTGACACCCTGTCCACGAGCAGAGTGTGAAAGAAAATACAGGTAGTCCTCGACTTACGACATAATTGAGGCCAATAGTTCTGTTGCTAAGTGAGATATTTGTTTTGACTCATTTGCCCCATTTTACGACTTTTCTTCCCTCAGTTGTTAAGTCATCACTAAAGTTGTTATGTTAGGAACATAACAATGGCCGCCCCATTGACTTTGCTTGTCAGAAGGTCACAAAACGGGATCACGTGACCCCCGGGACATTGCAACCATCGTAAATATGAGTCAGCTGCCGAACATCTGAATTTTGATCCCCTAACTGCGGGAATGCTGCAACAGTCATAAGTGTGAACAATAGTCATAAGTCACTTTTTTCAGTGCCGTTGTGACTTCGAACGGTCATTAAACAATTTACTGTTGTAAGTTGAGGACCACCCATATGAACTGTAGCAGACTGTTCCATTTAAAAAGAGTTCATGATGCGATTTGTCTGGGAGGCAGAAAACCGGCTTAGTCCAACTATCAAGAAATGCAGGCAGACGTCCGTTGTATTTGGAACCAAAGCTGGTCTTCTTTAAAAATACAGGAAGACAGAAAAGCTTATTGCCATCTCAAGTATGTCTGAGACACAGTGAGAGATTCTTTTGTCTCTCAAACAGAGAGAGACGTAGGAAACTCATTTAACAGGCCAGGTGAAAAATAAATAGCGGAAGAGCGCGTGAAGATCTTGCTGGTCTCGCCGTTTGCTCAGCGTGGCTAAGAGATGTGAAGAGATGATGCAGTCTCCAAGAGGTCCCAACACCCCAATTAATGGATGAGTAATAGAGCAAATGAATGGAGAAAGGACTGATAGTAAGAAATTTTGATGGAGGTGGCAAGCTGGAGTTAAAGGGACTCAGAAGCCGAGAACAGCAGTTAGAAACAGGAGCTGAAGAGGAATTATCATAGGGCTGGAAGAGACAAGCTAGGAAAGGAAGGTATGGCCGGAATATCCTTTTGCACTAACCCAAAACAGATAGTCCTCAACTTACAGCCATTAATTTAGTGACTGTTTGAAGTTACACTGGCACAAAAAGAAATAACTTATGACAAGTATCCAAAAGGTGCTTTTTCGGGGGCAAATGGACTTTCTTGTTTTTCTTTGAAGATGTTTCACTTCTCCTCCTTCCATTCCCCACCATCCAGTCAGAGCTGAAGAAGCTTCTTGGATGAGAAGCGAAACGTCTTCAAAGAAAAACAAGAAAGTCCAGTTGCCTCCTGAAAAAAGCAACTTTGGGATAACGATGACCTGGATGACTGAAAACCTCCGTAGACATTTATGACCAGTATTCACACTTACAATTGTTGAAGCATCCCCATGGTCGTGTGATCAAAATTCAGCTCCTTTTGCAACTGGCATGTATTTTTTAACAGTTACACTACCCTGGGATCATGGGATCAACATTTGTAACCTTCTCAACCAGCTTCCAACAAGCAAAGTCAATGGGGGAAGCCAGATTCATTTAATGACCACATATTTTCATTTGCAGTTGTTAACAACTGCAGTGATTTGCTTAACTACTGTGGCAAAAAAAAGGTTGTAAAATGGAGCAAAACTCACTTAAACAACTCCCTTGCTTAGCAATGGAAATTGGGGGCCCAGTTGTGGTTATAAGTCGAGGACTATCTTTATGTTAACTTTTGTATGTATCTACAAATCTAGCCATTATGATTTGTATATAGGAATGTACGGGCTGATGTATTGTGCAAATTCTACGATTAATTCAACAAGCCAGATTATGCTTTGGTGATTGCAAAATCAGTTTAATGAGGGAGATGCAACAGACAAAAAATTATGAAGTCATGGTTTATCATTATTAAATAATCTCCGATCCAATTGGATTGCGGTGTCTAAAATTCCCAGCCTACACGGGCCCATGCATAAAATCCAAGATCTTCCAGATACATGTTATAACCAACAAAATCTTTTACTCGTTCTTATTTTTACTGTCTCGGTTCTTACTTAATGTCAATCTCTCTTCTCTGAAAAGTTTGTACGAAGATTGTAGAATGTTTTCCTTTGGATTATATCTGATTGGCGATTACTGTGACTAGCTGCAGACTCCGTATTAATTCAAAGACTAAGCCACATGACATCTTATGCTTTAAAGCCTTACCTAATTAAGGCTTTTGTTAAGGAACATATTAGGATAAATTCAGGTAAGGTGTTTGTTCAACATTAGTTTGAAAAGCCTTCTGGGTTTAATTTCAGCAAGACTGATAGACCTGGTTGTTGCATTCTTGCTTATGGAAGAAATTATATTATAAAATATGAACGTGAACCAGCATTACTTTAAAACAGACCAGTCTTGATTATAAGCAAATCTCCCTTAATTGAATATTTAAAATAGGGATGCGTATTTGTCTTTTCCTTTTGACCAAGGGCCAAAGTGGACTGTTATGTAGAAAATTAAGGAGAGGTGAGACCAAGACAAGGGAGTAGAGAGGGGGGGTTTAGGGCAAAATCTGGTGTAATTTACTGTGCAGGTAAATGAAGTTAAAATTAAATTAGTTGAATACAGTCAGTGCAACAACTCCTTATATTCACTGCCTTTTACAACTTTAAACATCACAGTTTGGCGGTGCTCAAACTTTTGAGGGCCAGATGAAGTTGTGGAATTTTGTACCGTCTTCTAGAGTACTGATAAAATAATTTCATCCAGTATCGTTTTGTTCGCATTGAGCCCACCAGAATCGAACTCCAGACTGTGGGCAGAGTTAGCCTGCAATACTGCATTCTAACTGCGGCACCACCTCAGCTCTATGGGTTATATATCAGTAATAATAATAATAATAATAATAATAATAATAATAATAATAATAATAATAATAATAATAATAATAATAATAATAATAATAATAAAGTTGGAAGGGACCTTGGAGGTCATCTAGTCCAACCCCCTGCTCAGGCAGGAAACCCTATACCATTTCGGACAAATGGCTGTCCAGTCTCTTCTTAAAAACTTCCAGTGTTGGAGCATTCACCGCATCTGGAGGCAGGTTGTTCCACTGGTTAATTGTTCTAACTGTCAGGAAGTTTCTCCTTAGTTCTAGGTTGCTTCTCTCCTTGATTAGTTTCCATCCGTTGCTTCTCGTCCTGCCTTCAGGCGCTTTGGAGAATAGCTTGACTCCCTCTTCTTTGTGTTATATAAACCAAGGTTCAACTGTGGTTCAGGATAGTAAGGGAATCATCCCCACAGTTCTTCAATTGCTTCACATTCTGTGTGAGTTTCACTGCTTTGATAAACTGGTATCTTGTGCAAACTTGAGCAACTTTCTGCTCATTCTCAATTCTTTGGGGGGGGGGAAGTTTTGTACTTTTTTTTTCTTTACTCTGAAAATATATAATATACTCTGGATTGTTCTTACCAAATTGGCTTGCATTCCCAAATGATTTTAAAGTTAATGAAGCAAAAGTTGCAGAGGGAAGGCTTTTATTCCCCCTTCAGCAAGGTTTGATCTTCATATATATTTAGTTTCATGTTTGGGCAAAACCTTTGTTAAAGCCAGCTGAATCATCACAATCCAGTGCGATGATTTTTCATTTCTATAGCACTCTTGAATAGAACGGATGTTAAATAAAGTTGAGATTCTAGGAAAGAAAAAGAAAGAAAGAAAGAAAGAAAGAAAGAAAGAAAGAAAGAAAGAAAGAAAGAAAGAAAGAAAGAAAGAAAGAAAGAAAGAAAGAAAGAAAGAAAGAAAGAAAAGAAAAAGAAAAAGAAAGAAAAAGTATTAAAAACAGGACCCATAGACTGGCCCTTGTAACCATAATAGGTAGGGAGAGACCATGTTGCATTCCAAAACCCATCTGTCCCAGACAACATATTCTATAGTCAAGAAGTTCTAGAGTTCTGTAAGAAGAAAACTGTAAAAGCAAATTTCAATTTTTTTAGTACTTCAGTGAAAGGAAATTTGGTTCAGTAATTATTTCAAGAGAGAAAATAATCTCAATAAATTCCCAGAGGGGAATGAGAATACTGTATTATGGTATTATTTTCCTTTTTAGCAGCATTTGTCTATGCTTTTCTGAATTTCTGCTCATTTTTTTCTCATGGAATGTTTTCAGAGCTTATTGTGAGCTTTGTTGATATCCAAAGGGAATTTAAGCGAAGATTGATATCAAAGTTTGGTGCTTGTTTCATTCGTTCATAACCAAGCTAATGTAACAGGAAATGTGTAAGAAGACCAAATTGTCATCTGATATTGGTTTTACCATCTTTAGCTGCAATAATATCGTTGTTATTTAGTCCCTTTTATTGCTCCTATTGGATTCAAATTCTGGCTCATTTCTCCATGGTAAACTGCCTTAAATTCTGTAAAATATGAGTTTTCTTGGTGACACATTGATTTTGTTACAACTTTGGAACAACTTCAATGTCTCAATTTTTCTCTGTTTCAGGATTTTGTTTCTTCCTATGGGTGATATCCCATGGGACCATTTCAAAATGGCTTTGTAACTTTTTCCAGGATGGTAGGTCTCAAAGACTCCTTTATGGAGCTTTTTGGAAATTTGTTTTGAGCTCGTTTCCTGTGTAGCAATACCGTCATTGTGATGAAGGACAACACTACAGTATTTGTGAGATCTATATAAGGACAGGGTTGGATCTAACCAGATTTATTTTTCAAGATGGCTAAGGAATAGATGAGAATATCTGATTATTGGACAATCTTCTACCCAGCTATTTACAGCCTCCCTGTGGAACCTGAAAAATGTGGAGAAATTAACCAGCTTCTGTGACTACAAACTGAGTTGAAAATACTAATAGCCTTTTTGTGATCAATCCAAGATAGCAAATTATAGCCAATTTAAGATAGGAATTATAATCAATTCAAGTTAGATAAGATAATCTTTATTGTCATTTTTTACTGTGGGCACAACAACACACATCAAAAATGAAATTTAGATTAACTAATCTAAATAAGTTAATCTAAATGAGTTAATCTAATAAGATGATCTGTTTGTTTGATAACATGGATGTGATTAGTTATGAAAATTAACTGGATGAAATTTGAATTCTGTCAAAAGGATTGAAATGATTTAAGGTTGGACTTTATTTTGTCAGTTTAAAGAGATCGATTGATGGATGGATTAGATACGTATAGGACAGATTAGTATTTTATTTTAAATAAGGGATATTAGTGGAAGAAGAAATAAATAAGATCTATGATAAAATTAAGGAATTAGAATATATTTGGAAGGGATACCCGAACTGATAATGTTTGTACTTAAAGTTATTTTGATTATGGTAGTGTAAATTTATAAAGCTTTAAAAACAGGTTTAGGTTGAATAAATTTAAGCTAGAATTGGATT
>NW_015386879.1:201467-209757 GCF_001527695.2 Protobothrops mucrosquamatus
AAGGGATATTAGTGGAAGAAGAAATAAATAAGATCTATGATAAAATTAAGGAATTAGAATATATTTGGAAGGGATACCCGAACTGATAATGTTTGTACTTAAAGTTATTTTGATTATGGTAGTGTAAATTTATAAAGCTTTAAAAACAGGTTTAGGTTGAATAAATTTAAGCTAGAATTGGATTATTTTAAATAAAATACGTTACTTAAGGGAAAAAGAGAGGGAATATTTGATGTATTGATTGAATTATGTATATATGTTTTGTCTGCGGATGTTTGACCACCCTAACACCACAGTGAGTCTTGAGTACTTTGTTTTAACAATCAAAAAACCAATAAAACTTGTCTTTAAAAAAATGAAATTTAGTTGCCCGCTCTCAAAGTGAACACATACATGACACACACCTAAACATACTATATACAACATAGGAATTATACCCAATAATTTCTACAGCCCCAAAGATGCTTTTTCAAAGGGCAACTGGACTTTGTTTTTGGTTGAAGACTTTGCTTCTCATCCAAGAAGCTTCTTCAGTTCTGACTAAATGGTGGAGAATGGAAAGATTCGTATTCCTTGCAGCCATCTGGCTGTTAGCACTCTTTCTGAGAGTCATTGGGGCCACCTGGAATTTGATCTGTTTTCTCAGGGACATCTGAATAGTGCAAATTGGTGTGGAACCTTCTTAGAACTACTGAAAGGAGACTGATGACTGCAAGGAACATAAAGCAAAAACAAAGTCCAGTTGTCTTTTGAAAAAGTACTCTGGGACAACCATGAACTGGATGACTGAGAATCTCCGTAGACACCACAACCCCAAAATTTCATACTTTACAAGACATGGTTTGAGATGGAGAAGGCAGAGTGGACCAGTATAGCCTTTCTTAACCTAATGCTCATAGATACTTTGATTCTACAATCCTCATAGTTCCCAGCTAGTATCTTATCTTTGCTCATAAGTGCAAAAAACATTGCTTCTCAGCAAGCAAAGTGCAGAAAGAGACACAAGACTTTCTCTGGGCAAAGACAGAGATCAATTTCTAATAGTGTGCAACATTAAAAAAAAGCAGTAAAAGTCAAGAGTTGTGTTATCTATTCCAATCTCAATAAACTTTTCTACTTATTGATGATAGGGGATAACCTGGAAGAGGTAAACCTTAGAGGTGGGGAAGTCTTCCTGGAATCCTCCTTAAAATAGTTGGCTTTTTATTATTTTCAGGTTAGAATGCCAATAACAACTAGCTCTGTGTTTTTATTGCAAAGAACTACATGTTTACATTTCAGACTTTTGAATACATTCCAGATGAGTGCCGTGACCAAGGGAATAAAAATACAATCAGTGTCTCTTCCATTACACCATCCAAAAAAGAATTCTAAGCTGACCTTAAGGGATTTAAAAATTGGCTGTGTCTGGGATGCGGTGAGAAATTCCAGATCTATAGTATAGACAGAGAGGTTGCAAAAACATACAAGAAGAAGACCAAAGTAGACAATTTGTTTTTTGTTGCCAAGAAAATCATAAGTCCAGTTTTAGTTTGAAGGAGATTGCTACTCCAGTAAAAATAGTGAGGCACAGAAAAATGAGCTATGGGCAGTCTCTCTTGCAGAATAAAGTATCTTGACATGCTGTTAAAATCCTGATTTTGACGGATACACACACACACACACACACACACACACACACTCCCCTTCCCTCCCAGCACTGATGAAGCTCTTGAAAAGATGAAACACAATGCCCCAGATAAAACAATAAAGCTGGTCACAGGAAAGCATATATTCCTCAAGGAAGAGAGCCCTCCAGAAATCAGGAATTATAATAAAGGAACAAAGTACATTTTTAAGAATATTAAAATCAAGGAACTGAACAAAGGCTCTAATAGCTAAGTAGGCATGTTGCTTATCAAAGATGTCTGTAACATGACATATTCCCACGCTAGATGCTCTAATTTTTCATGGACAGAAACATATTGTCTACTGTCAGCCCAACCAGGTAGACGAGACCAGGAAATCTCCACTAAGAAAAGTTAAAACTACAGGCAGTCCCTGGCTTACGACCACATTTGAGCCCAGAATTGATGTTGTTAAGTGAAAGAATTGAGTTTTGCCCCATTGTATGACCTTTCTTGCCACAGTTGTTAAGTGAATCATTGCAGTTGTTAAATTAGTAACACGGTTGTTAAATGAATCTGGCTTCCCCATTGACTTTGCTTGTCAGAAGGACACATGACCCCAGGACACTGCAACCGTCATAAATATGAGTCAGTTGCCAAGTGTCTGAATTTTGAACACGTGGCCAATTGCAGTGATTCACATAGCAACTATGGTAAGAAAAGTCGTAAAATGGAGCAACACTTACTTGGCAACTGTCTTCTTAGCAACAGAATTTTGGGCTCAGTTGTGGTTGTTAAGTTAAGGACTACCTGTAAAACTAAAGGAAGGGAGATGTGCATTCAGACTGGAAAGATTCTGTTACTGTAGCCTTACAATAAAGGTAGTGTTAGTATTCCTGATTTGTGCTTCTTCTTTTTTTAATATATTTTTTTATTTTTCAAACAAACAAAATACACAATACACAATACATTTCCCTTTTTCCTTAACAGTATGTCCTATATCTCTTACATTTATTAACAATTATTTACATTACTTCTCTTACTCTTTTATTCCTTAATTCTAACCAGCTATAATACATGTCCCATACCTCGTGAAATTCAGTAATTTCTTTTTCTTTCATTTCTAGAGTTAGTTTGTTCATTTCTGCACAGGCTAAAATCTTTCCTATAATCTTTCTTTCTTTCTTTCTTTCTTTCTTTCTTTCTTTCTTTCTTTCTTTCTTTCTTTCTTTATTTATTTATTTATTTATTTATTTATTTATTTATTTATTTATTTATTTATTTATTTATTAATTATATTTTTACCCCGCCCTTCTCCTTGCGGACTCAGGGCGGCTAACAGCCTAATAAAAACAAATACAAAAGTACAAAAATACTACCATTAAAACGTAATTAAAAGGAAATATTAATTTGGCCTTTGTTATTTTAAAAATTGTTTTAAAACCCAACTAAAAATACCCCTTAGGCCAGTCCTGCCAGCTTAAATAGCCATGTCTTGAGGGCGCGGCGGAAGGAAGGGAGATCCGGGATCACCCTGATCTCTGGGGGCAGTTCGTTCCATAGGGTGGGAGCTCCCACCGAGAAGGCCCTCCCCCTGGGGGTCGCCAGCCGGCACTGTCTGGCTGACGGCACCCTGAGGAGACCCACTCTGTGGGAGCGTACCGGCCGATGGGAGGTAATCTGAGGCAGAAGGTGGTCTCGGAGATATCCAGGTCCGATGCCATGGAGCGCTTTGAAGATGATAATCAACACCTTGAAGCGCACCCGGAAAGCCACCGGCAGCCAGTGCAGCTCACGCAGTAACGGCGTTACATGGGAGCGACGAGTCCCTCCCAACACCGCCCGCGCGGCTGCATTCTGGACTAACTGGACTAACTGGACTAACTGGACTAACTGGACTAACTGGAGCATTCTGGACTAACTTTGCACTTGGTATGTTTTCATTTTTCCAATGTAGCGCATATGTAATATATGCCGCCATTATAATATGTATAATGATGTATTGGAGACATTTTTCATTTTTTGGATTAATTATACCTAGTAAAAATATTTCAGGCTTGAATTCAATTTGTTGTCTTGTTATTTCCAATATCCATCTTCTTATTTGCTTCCAGTAAATTTTTGCTTTGGGGCATTGCCACCAAATATGGTAAAATGTTCCCTCATTTTTTTACATTTCCAGCAATCTGGGTTCATATTTTTATAGATTTTAGCCAATCTCGCCGGGGCTAGATGCCATCTGTAAAACATTTTAATTTGGTTTTCTCTATACGCAGTTGACAACGTTAATTTATGTTCCAAATTCTTTCCCATTCATCTAGTCCTATACTTCTACCTATATTTCAGGCCCATGCTATCATCGGGCCCTGATTTGTGCTTTTTGTCTGGATTTCTTTGAGGTGCTGATCCATCCTTCTTATATTCTTCATCTAGTGACATTTGTCAGTTCATATTAGGTTCCCCCATCTCGAGAAGAACAACCAACTTTTGCAGCTTCCTAGAAAATTGTGTGATGCTTAACCCGCTGATACGAGACTCATCCTGTTCGCAAGGCAAGCATTTCAGCCAATATGTTCACAGAATTGCCTCCACAGAAAGACCTGGTTCATACATTCTGCTAAACCATAGTTTTGTTTAATCGTGGATTATTAACACAATTGATTTGGTTCATACAGTACATTAAATTCAAAACCAGGTTTCAAAATCATTTCTGAATAAATATGCTGAATCAAGTGAGCTAAGCAACAGACAACTTCAAATTTATTTAGAAATAAAACAGGCTTAGCTGAATAAGCCAAATACTTATTCTTGGTGACGCTTTTGGAAGTTCTGTGGAGCAGATCAGCGTAGGCTTGATTTAGAATGAAAGTAGCATACTACAGTATATCAACAAGACCTTCTAAATCTTCCTTGGGTTTCGCCAAATTGTTCAGCAACAAGAGGAAAGCTGTATAATTAAGACTCCAAGGATAAATTAACCCTTTGTTAATGGCTGGGTCTAGCAAAACGTTGATTCACAATGTGCTTTATTTGTTTTGGACTTGGCATGATACGCTAACATGGCTTGTTCAGTCAAGCAAGATCAAAACAAACTATAGATCAGCATAAGAGATGAACCTAGCCAATTTGTCATGCTTGGCCTTGTTCCCCTTGGTGTGCCAACCCAAATAATTCATTGATTCTCACTTTTAGATACCCATGCTAAATCTCTGCATATCAGGTGACAGTAATATCGGGATCAAAGAGGAACAGAGCTGTTGCTTTTCTCCAGCAAATATAAAATATTATTCAATGTTAGACTGGTTTTTGCATGTCAGTGGCATGAGGTTTAACATTCGCACATCTCCTTCCTTCTAGCCACCTAACTCACTAACCCAATTCTGTGTAGGGTAGAACCCATGCCCAAAAGCTTACAGGATACATTTCCAGCTTGCTAAAAACCAGATTCACATATGGTACTCCTTAGATGTCAAAACAAATGCTCAATTAGAAGCAAATTAAGCTTCCCTGTCAAATTCTCACAGAAATGCAATAGCCAGGAAGTAAGAAGTACATTGGTTTCAGTAACATAAAACATAGAATCTATATAAATAAAAATGTAAATGTTTGTTTGTTCAAAATCTTAAATCTCCGAAAGTTCTTCACTGATTGCTTTGAAATTTTGACACAACGTTGCATTTGAATACGCACGTGTTTTTATATACCTACTATTATATAGATGTCACACCTGTGACAGGTAAAACATGCTTTTTTTGAAAAACAGTGCCATCTGTTGGACGTAAAAGCATACCCACAAGCATTGTGAAATTAAACATATTACAAATGTGCGCTTTCTTTCTTTTCCATTTAACCAGACTGAGCCACAGCAACACGTGGACAGGTACAGCTAGTAATAGAATAAGAAGGGACCTCGGAGTTCTTTTAGTTAGTCCAACCCCCTGCTCAAGCAAGAGACACTATATAATTTCAAACACATGGTTGTCTGGTCTCTCTTTGAAAGCCTTCAGTGATGGAGCACCCACAATTTCTCAAGGCAAGTTATTCCATTGGTTAATTTATCCTCAGTTCTAGGGTTCCTCCTCTCCTTGGTTAGTTTCCAACCATTGTTTCTTCTCCTGCCTATTGGTGCTTTGGAAAATAGTTTGACCCCCTTGACTTTGTAGGAACCCCTCAAATATTGGAACAGTGCTATCATGTCTCCCCAGTCCTTTTCATTAGATATACCCAATTTCTATAACCGTTCTTCATACATTATAGCCTCCAGCCCCCTAATCATTTTAGTTGCTCTTCTCTGCACTCTTTCCAGAGTCTCAACATCTTTTTTATATTGTGGTGACCAGACCTGGGTGCAGTATTCCAAGCATAATCTAAGGCTTTGTAATGTGGTACTAGAAGTTCACAAGATCTTGATTCTGTCCCTCTATTAATGCAGCCTAGACTGTATTGGCTTTTTTGGCTGCCGCCACACACTGTTGACTCATATTTCACTGATTGTCCACTAGGACTCCAAGATCCCTCTCGCAGTTACTGGAATTGAGCCAAATTTCACTTAGTCTATACCTATACAGTTGGTTTTTCTAACCTAAAGTATATAGCCTTACTTTTACCTACGTTGATTTTCATTTTGTTAGATGCCGCCCATTGTTCACGTCTGTCAAGATCTTTTTGGATCTTGAGCTTGTCTTCTGGGGTGTTGGCTATTCCTGCCAGCTTGTCTGCAAATTTGATGAGTTCCCCTTCAACTCCCACATCTAGTAAGGTAGTTCTAAGTCTAGTCTGGGGTAACACAGAATTTTGGAAACAGTAAGAGGAATTTCCTAGGTTTGTTTATAGTAAGTTCATTAATTCAGAGTATCTTTGAATTATCTGAAATGCTTTTTCCTGGATTTCTTGCCATCTGGGCTAAGTTACTTTTTTCAGACATAAGCTGTCAACTGACTTATTTTCTTTCTGTTTATTGCTTATGGCTATTCTCTCTTCCCTTCCTTTCTTTTCCCAACCTCACTTGTATTACTAATGCCATCCCTGGCTAATATATTTTCCCAACTTATGTAGCATTTAAATAGGCAGCATTATTTTTCAACAATTGCCTAGTAAATCCAGAGGAAACACTGTCATTGACTGGAACCATTTTTAAAAACAATCTTCGGTGTTACGGATGCCAGAAATTTGCGAGTCTCATTAAAATCCCCAGCTGTAATTATTTTCCCCCTCAGAATTTTAAAGAGTCTGTGGCAAAGAGGAAAAAAACATGATGATGTACGGAGGAAAGGGATGAAATATTTATTTGCTTTTATGGTTCCATGATCTAAATTGTACAAATATAGTTAATAGAAGCATCATCGGTTGTATTTAAAAACATGTATGCATTTTATTTCATCTAAAATAGGCAATGAATAAGCCCTGCAAAGCCATAGTTAAACATTTGTTCATTGCTAATGTAAATAATTAATAATTAAGGGTGGGAATGGAAGATCTGCTTTTTCCCAGTTTAAGAATTGGATGGCAGAAATTGGGACTGGAAAAACTATGGGCTTGTTAGTCAATAACACTATTCAAAATAGTTGCAAGCATTTACCTGAAATGACCCCCTCTTTTTCCAAATAAAGAAACCACTAAGGGACAATAAATATTTATTTATTGATAAATCAATGTTGATGTACCTGAGTTGATAAAACTGAGAAGAATGGAGCAAAGAATGTTGATTAATTTGTTTGTTTAAATTAATTGCCTTTCCACTAAGTTTTCGTCAACTTGAGTAACAGCAATAAAACACAAAATAAAATGATGTGGTAATAACGCATCAATGAAATCAATAACTCCCATGAAAATCACCACCAGTTAAATTCATTGCAGGATACTTATAACAGTTGACCCAAGTCAACTGTTGGAGGTCTCTTTAAAAATAAAAATGTTGGCAGAAGGTTGTCAAGGAAGCGATGGACTTTTTGGGAAGACTTTTCTCGAAAGTCTTCTCCATGTCCATGCATTTGTGTGTGTGTGTGTGTTGGATTTTTAAGAATATCATCTGTTACCCACCATGGCTGAACTGTCATACTGCATAAATCCAGGATAGTTTGTTTGTCTTATCAGCTCTATGTGAGCCAACCTATTATGTTCCATAGTTTATGACTGAATATTATATGGGGATGCATCTAAATCCTGACATATTCAAAGAAATCCATGTGTACCAAATTGTATGTTTTGCATTATGTGAGGTGAACATATGGGCATCCAGTACAAGCTATAATTAATGTCACCTATGTTATGATGTCATTGCACAGATGATACAAATAGCTTAAGTTTGATATTATAATGCATGCAATATCAGCTACAAAGTCTGTAAGTAATCTGTTGAGGGTGCTTTTTTTTTTTTTAACCAAAATCAGAGGGACCCATGAATGCTTTGTGAAAATGTTCACTTGCCAAATGTTCCTTACGTTTCCATTGTAAAAACTACTCAGAAACAACAGAAAGCACAGGTGTAATAAACTTAATTTCTATAACAGGTTCAGCAACTCAGAGGTTGGACCTCCTTAATCCTTTTACAACAGGAGGCTAGTTATTATGTGCATTTAGCCTCTAACAAGAAAAAACGAAATGCATGTGCCCTTTTGGGAAGCTTAAACCAAAGCTTAAAATTGCATTCAAATGAGTTTGACTAGAATTGTAACTAATGGCTC
>NW_015386879.1:209971-233840 GCF_001527695.2 Protobothrops mucrosquamatus
GTAATAAACTTAATTTCTATAACAGGTTCAGCAACTCAGAGGTTGGACCTCCTTAATCCTTTTACAACAGGAGGCTAGTTATTATGTGCATTTAGCCTCTAACAAGAAAAAACGAAATGCATGTGCCCTTTTGGGAAGCTTAAACCAAAGCTTAAAATTGCATTCAAATGAGTTTGACTAGAATTGTAACTAATGGCTCGGGAGTGGGGGGAAAGCAGTTTCTTGTGGGATAATGTTTAGAGACCTTATTTTATTAAAAGTTGTGCCATGCAGAATGTTATTTGGTTCAGGAACATTTCAATATTACTGTGTGCAATATAGATATTTATATAGATGTTTATCAATACAGATAATATGGAATTCCTATGCTCCATTTTTTCTTTTCCCTCTCATGTCCTCTTCTCTCTTCTCTCTCTCTCTCTCTCTCTCTTTCCTTCCTTCCTTCCTTCCTTCCTTCCTTCCTTCCTTTTCACTTTACTTGTTTCCTTCATTTCTCTCCTTCTTCTCTTCCATCCATCCATCATTTTTGCTTTACCTCTTTCCTTCCTTTCTCTCCCTTGCCCTTCCTTCCTGGTACTCTCATTAAAGCTGGTCCAAGAATCCATAAACCTTCAAGATGAAAGCATAATGAATGAGTTAAAATCATATAATCGATGAATCAAGGGTGGAAGAAAGACTTTAAATGACTAACTACTATAAGACCTTAGTGAACAGCAATAAAAAAACTACAAACTGTAGAGTTATTTTGTCAGTTAGAATTTGAATGAGTTAATAAAAAATATTGTCTACCTTTAGCTTATAGCTTTGGAGTATCGCTAGCCAGGAACATGCAATGTTTGGATGGTTAGGAGTTGTGACCTTGCTATCGGAGACTAATTTTTTATTTATTTATTTATCATATTTAAGAATCGCTCATCTCCCTCATGGTGGGATCTGGTCTTTGTACAATAAAGTGAGCAAAGCTATGATAAACTTGGAAGCGTTTGGGCTGATTAAAGGGTTAAAGCAAGCAGGAAACCTCTGGAAAGCAAACAGATCCCATATGTATGTATGCACACACATCACCTCCAGCTTTCCCAAAACAGGCCGAAGTCATATCACTGAAATTTCTCCATGTTGCTGCTACATTTTGACAGCTTGTCTTGAGTCTACAGGGGCTCATTGGTGACAGGTTGCTGTCCATGGTACTAAACTAAAAACAATCAAACCATATTAGGACAATGCACGTCGTGTGACCCACTTTTGAGAGTGGTTGTTGGAGACCTAAGAAGTTTAATAAGTAAGTGATTGTTTGCTATTCTGTACACACATAACTAGGAACTCCCACTGAACTCAATCTGAATTCTGACCTAAGGAAACAGAGACAGAATTTCACTAGAGTATTATTTTTTTCCCCCTGAATTTATCTTAGCCTAGCCTCCTAACACTTCCTCATCCTTTTCATCGCACCAATTGCCTTTTTGTTTTTGCAATACCCTAACAACTCAACTATAATGCACTTAATATTGGAAACCTACAAGTCTGAATACAATTAACCAAACAGTAGACAAGGATCACTGGGACTGAAATTAGAATAGACCCTTGGAAATCATAGCAAATTGAACATGGGATCTTGGATGTCCCTAACTTCAGTTCAATATTTTAATTACTTTAACTACTTTAACTACTACGGTGGTGCCTTAGTATTCAACTGCTTTGAAACTCATCAAATTTGGTACTCAGTGCAGTTTGATGCAAACATTTTGTCCCAGTAGTCATCGTTTGTTTGGTACTCAGCGCACAAGCTACAACTTGTTGGTAGTGGCTGCTTTGTGACTCACTATATTATTCCTTATGGGAAAAATATGTTTGGTACTTATCATTTTTGGTACTCATTGTGCCTCCCAGAACCAATTAACAATGCATGCCATATATTAATGCAGAAAATTCTTAAAGTGAATATAAAGATTAAACCAGAAACTTTCCTTCTGGGCCTAATGGAAAGAGAACTAGAAAAAAAAATTGGAACTCTGATTTTATATATGGTGACGGCAACAATATTGCTCTGTGCACAAAAGTGGAAGGATGCCTCGATTCCTACCATGGATGAATGGTTACAAAAGCTGATGGAATTAGCAGATATAGCCAAATTGACTGCTTTGATAAAAGAAAAGAACATGAGAACTTTTGTTTCTAGTTGGAAACCGCTTCCGGACTTTGTGCTTGAGGTGGGAAAAAGTGATATCATGATTTTGGGTTTTACCAATTAGACTGACTGGCCGATACAGAAATGGCTAGTGCGTACTGCTAGAGAAATGTAAAAAGTTGAGATTTGATTTTAATGTCTGATTTTACTGCAACCGAGAAAGTCGGAAGTCAACGCCTTTTGTTTCTTCCCCTCCCCTTCTTCACACCATTTTTTGTTTTCCCTTTTTCTACTGTTGTCCCCTCTTACTTGCTTTTGTATTTTCACATTTTATGTTATAGATAAGATAACCTTTATTGTCATTTTCATACTGTGGGCACATATCAAAAATGAAATTTAGTTGCCCGCTCTCAAAGTGAAACACATACATGACACACACGTAATACATACTATGAACAACATATGTATAGACCCACATCCCTACATATACGTAGCAAATAAATAGTAAACATTGTCCATCTTGAATATATAACGGAAGGAGGAAGCTTGAAAGTTTGCAAGGTTAATGCTGTATGGAATGAAACTCTGGCTGAATCTGGATGTTCTGCTATGGCAGTGGTTCTCAACCTGTGGGTTGGGACCCCATTTGGGGTCGATCGACCATTTCACGGGAGTCGCCAAGCAAGGCTGTCCGCCATTTTTTTGTCCGCCATTTTTTTTGTCCGCCATTTTTTCCCCCTTTTCCAGCGGGTGCCTTACCTCCCTTGGGCTGGGCCAGCTGGTGGTCGGCCTGCTCCGTCTCTGCCGCTTGCCAGCTACGCCTCGGCCGGCGCAGGGGGCGGAACCACGCATGTGCGGCGCTCCCGGGCAGGGAAAGTCCTCGACCTACGACCGGTTGGGTAGTCCTCGACTTACGACCGGTTTAGTCCTCGACTTATGACCGGTTTAGTCCTCGACTTACAACTGGTTTAGTCCTCGACTTACGACTGGGTGGGGTCGCGGCATTAAAAAGGTTGAGAACCACTGTGCTATGGATACCACGAAGCCCCCTCCTCCCAGAAGGGAACAAGGAAAACAGGTCGTGAAGAGGATGTGTAGTGTCCCAGATAATCTTATAAATGAATCTTATAAATGAATAAAACTAAATAAACAACAGCAACAATGCATACCAAGGTACTACCGTACAACGCACGGATTTAATTTGATTTGACTTTTCTTAAGCAGGCCTTTTTAAGGCCAAGATGCCAGAAACCATTATAATTAAGCCCTTGCAATCTAAATCTGTAAAGGAGAAGCAGCATGCTGCAAAAGAATGCTCTTGGTTACTCCTCTGGCGCACTTAATGCATTTCCCCAGGGGCTTTTCCAAGTTGAGGTGGTGTTCTCCTTCCTATAATAATTGCTTGTATACAAAGTGCGGCGGACGTATAAAAAAAAAAGTATATATCAAACAAATTAGATATATGCCAGAAAGCTATAAATAATGAATTAAATATTGGTGCACTCATCAATATTGCAGGGAAGAGCGAGAGGTTCTGAAAGAAGTCTTCCCCTTATGAGTTCTTACTCAAACCACTGGGGCATCTTGCTGCTGAGGAGACTGAATTATACATTTCTAGATGTATAATTAGTTCTCCTGTCAAGCTTTTAAATTTATCTTGGAATACAGCATTTTAAATTGAACGAGGAATTGCCTTTAGAAGTATTGCATTCATCTAGTGCCTGTTTATTTACGAACTGTCTCAGGAAGAAGTTAGTGAATTCTTTGGCTTTGGGTTTGCTTCTTTCCCTTCTGTTTTTAACCAAGGTATCTAATTGTTCTGTTACTTTTGTAAGATTTCCACCAAGGGCGGTTGATTTAGTACTAAAACGGCAACCTTATAGCCTTAGGAAAATGTTTCAGCAGTGATTCACAGTCCCAAAACCCCACAGGAAAGAAGCGAAGATCGAAAGATGCTTGCGGTTCCCCCAGTTTGGGTTTTTCTGAGTTTTGCTCCAATTGCAAATAAGGTTGGGATGAAACAGGGGCATCCAAAACCTGTCAGATACGAATCAAATTCTGTTTTGAAACACTTCATTCCAAGGCTGATGCCTTTCCTGAAGGAGAGGAGCAACTTTATTTTTTGAATGCGAAACAGTTGTTTCGTATTTAAATCAGGATGCTTCAAATTCAAGGAGTTGTATACACCGTTATCAGGAAATAAATGTGGACCAGCTCTCAAGCTGATGCACTTTATTAGCGGTATTTGGAAATCTGGAAGAAGGGGAGATTTGTGGATCTTTTGGATTTCTGGTATTTCCTCATTATCTTCAATAAAATTGATCAAATACTCCTTTTGCCACCTTTAGTATTGGGATGTAGTGAGAACAGCATGACCGATCTTGAAGCTGTCAACAAGCTTGGAAGAATTCAGTACTGGAATTCAATACTGGAATACAGGGGAAGGCCAGGGATAGGTCTTGGACCTCCTAACCCCTTCCCTTCTTTCACTTCTCCTTCTCCTCTTTCTTTCTTTCTTTCTTTCTTTCTTTCTTTCTTTCTTTCTTTCCTTTCTCTTCCTTCCTTCCTTTCTTTCTTTCCTTCCTTCCTTCCTTCCTCCCTCCCTCTTTTCCATCCATCCATCCATCTTCTCCTTATTAGTCTACCTTAATTCAAATTATTTATGTTCATGCTACAGAATTTCTATACTGTACAGTTACCTGAACATTTCCTTTGTCAGGGTATTCTGAATGTCCTTTTAGACTATTTTAGGTATCTTGAGGATTTTTTCTCTCCCTTAGGACTGAAGTACATAATGCCAGAGATCTGTGATAAGGTTCTTATTTAAAAAAAAAAAAAAACTAAAGCAGCAACTATAGGATTCAGGTGACAACAGAACCAAGATGCTTGGGAAAGCTATTTAAATCACATCACACAATGCCAGACAGAGAGAAATGCAAGGATGTTATGACTGGGTTTGCACAAAATGCTAACATGCGGCTGGGTAAATTTATGAGTCAACACGTTTTAGAGACTCAACCATTCTGTTCATGCATCAGTCTCTCTCTCTCTCTCTAGCATTATGTTAACATATTATGTAAACCAGGTGATCCTAGTTTAACTGGGCATAGTCATGTTAAGTGTACACAGAATGCTTTTGTTAAGTTGCAGGAGGTTAGACCAGATGACCTACAAGGCCCCTTCCAACTCTGTTATTCTGTATTCTTTATTTAGCACAGAGATATCCAGCTTTGGAGTACTTTCAACTCTCAAACATCTCTTTGAGTGCATCCAGAGCCTTCTAAACTGGGAAGGATCGGAAATTGGTCGGATTGTTTGGAGGTTTGGAGGTAAGCTTAAAACCCCACAGATACGTAAAGCATCCATTTCATCCTCTCCCCCCAAAATGAACCTTCTCCCCAGTCACTTCTGAAGTGCAGACCTCATCACATCACAGAAAGCTTCGGCGGCCCTCAAACCAGCAGGCACGTCTCTAGTTTAACTTTAGCCGATCTGCAAACCTGGTTAACCTGGGTTTTAAAAAGAGCATTGAGGTATCCAGGTATTTGTTGCTTGGCCTTCAATTGTCTTTTTTCCCATGCAGATATAAGTTCTGCTAAATGAAATCACTGGGCTATCTACCAATGTCCATAGTAGCCAACCACTTAACTCTGGAAAAACTTCCAAAAAAGAGACAAATGTAGGCAACAGATATTAAATATCTATCTACTGCTACTAAGTGACAGTTAATCATAATGACAGGTGGCTATACGGTGAAGGTGTGAATTCACACCTTGTCTTACACCTTGTCTTGTAGGATTTGTTTGGCTTGGGCTTAATATCTTCTGGAGACTTGGCCATTGTGGTTTGTAGGCAAAGGCTTTTGACTTAGCATCTTGAGCAAATGTGGTTTATGGACTAAACTAGGTTTATATTATGCCATGACATCAACTACAAGCAGAAGACCAGGTTCTGAGAGGGGATGTGTAGGGGAGCTGTGAAACACAAACTAGGGGTAGATCACAAACATAAGTAAGTCACATCACATCGCAACTCCCCTCATCAATTCCAAGCCTCTACTATGGAATCATACAAGGCAGAGAAACACTACAATTACCAAGATGTAAACCAATAAAAATAGCTCACAACTTAACAGCTGGTCCCCAAACACATACAGAGAATACAAACCAACCCAAAAGAACTCTGTGCGTACATATACACATTTTTCTATTTTAAAACAGCACTTCAAGAGCTACTTTGGAGAGCAATTTACAGCTGGAAAGGGGGGAAAACCCCTATTAAAGAATGTTCCATGAAAGATGACAGGAAATGCCATTTCATATCTTGCCAGGTTTGATAGTCAATTGAAAGGGAGGTCGTCTCTTTTTTTGGTTTCGTTTTGAGGGGGTTTTTTTATGAGTAAGGACGCATTGATATCTTCCTTTGGCTGGGACTGTTTATTTTGTCTAGGACAGGAGCTGTAACTCATAGAAAGAGGATATGCCTTGCATATATAAGGCACCAGATGAAACAGGCCATAAGAATTGCCAATTATCTACTGTCCAGAAAATGGGATTAAAAATTGTATTTATTCTAGGGCTATTAGGACTTGGTTAGTCACTGGCCAAGAAAGAAAAAACAGATAGAGGGCCACATGCCATTGGAGAACAGTACATATTATCTCTGTTTTAGTACAGTGGTACCTTGGTACTCACCATTGATTGGTTTGGGGAGATGCGATGAGTACTAAAAACAACCAGGATCAAACAAACCACATGACTAAACCATGACCCTTTGTTTCGGCTGAAAAGCATAGCAAGTCACGAGGCAGCCAACACCAACAAGTTCTAGTTTGCACGTTGAATACCAAACAAATGATGAGTCCTGGGACAAATTTTTCCTGCCAAAATGCATTGAGTACCAAGATACCACTGTACATAGTTTGGTGAGAAGCTACTGTATATTGTGAAGAGGTGTACTTCCTTTTAGGACATCTGTCTTGTGACAATTCCCTTGACATTTTCTAAAATCAGATTGAAGTATTCATCAATCCACTCAAAAATGTCCTAGCCCACTTACGTGGTGGGATCAAAGTCTTCATTTTCCTCTTGCTGTGCAGCAGTAACTTTTATTTTGAGAAGTGTGTTCTGTTCTGCACTAGAATGAACTGGCATTCAAACAGCAGGAGTGAACAAAGGTAGGAAAGGACTTACTTTCCCCTATTTTTTTCTGCCTTGGTTTAATTTTGCCCTTATGTCATGAAAACAAATGTAAAGATCATGTTTAAGGCATCTTATATATTTTTTTATATTGAATTCTTCTGTCCAAGGATTTTTTGGTTCCTTTAAGTCAGTGTTGGCTTCTGGCAATTGTCTAGATCCGTGGTTCTCAACTTTTCTTCACCACGGACCCCCTTTAAATACCTTTTGGGGCCACAGACCATGGCCACAGACCCCCAAAACGTAACTCAAGATTTAAATCATAAACATTTCTTCAAGCCTTCACTTGAATCCACTTGGGTTCAGAACTACTGATCTAGATTGATCTCTTCAGTTTTCTAGAAAGATTTTGAAAGTGTTTTGCCATTGCTTTCTTCCTAGGGCTGAGAAAAAGTGACAGGTCCAAGGCCACCCAGTTGACTTCATGTCTATGGTGGGACTGGAATTCAGTCTCTCAGTTTTTAACCTGACGTCTTAACTAGAACTCCATATTGGCTCTTTGGCCCACATAGCCATTGACAAGAGCTGTAAAGTTTGTCCTTTCTGAAAAGCATTGTGGAAAAAGATTGCTGCATTCCTTTTAGCTGCTAGAATGCAGTTGTGTTTTATATGTTTTGTGTTTCTTAGAGCTAAAACAGGAGAAGATGCTTCTTCTTATTGTTCTTTCACCGAGGGAGAAATCTCCATCTCTTTTAACAATCCCAGGATTTGAGTAATCTGGAAAAAGAATGCAAAATTGTTGCTGTTGTTGTTTTAAATATTCTTCTACTTGTTAAAGGATTCGTTTATCTTTTAAATATTACTCATTTATTGGACGTATTTTGACCTGCTTTTGCCTCTAAAGACTGAAAAAACGAGAATGTAATAACATAAGCTATTCAAGCAATACATTAAAGGAACGAACAGCAACATTGCCACAATAAACAGCCCCAATTGCAAACATTATTAGGAGAGAGTGTTATATGACCCAGCAGCAGATTACTTGAGCACCTGATCCTGCAGATTCTAGGAGATTTAGGATCTGATGAACGCCAGGTCACCCCACTTCGGCAAGCCTTACCATTATCTGCAGACTTCAGCTTTGAAGATGAATCTGCCACAACTTCTTTTGTCCCTTAGCCACTGCAGGAAGCAGGAGCTGTAAGGCTGCAGAGAGGTACACAACAAAAGAGAACAAAGCTGCAGAATTGACAGCACCCTCTCTATAACCTTGCAGTGATAAAAACCAAATGAAATCTGCAAGGGAGACTAAAGAGGCAGCTGGAGAACTCAATACAGAAACAGAGGACTCTTTTCTAAAAGGAAAGTTCTGGAAAACTGAAAAGCACCTTTTTAGCAGCAGAGGTCTTAACTGGGTCCATCCAGGGTGCTAATTTTCCTTCTGCTTAACCATGGTTCATTAAATAAGGTAGTCCTCGGCTTACAGTGGTTCATTTAGTGCCCATTCAAAGTTACAACAGTTCTGTAAAAAATAAGTTATGACTGGTTTTCACACTGACGGTCGCAACATCCCCATTGGTCACGTGATCAAAATTCAGACGCTTGACAACTGAGTCCTATTTATGAGGGTTGCCGTGTCTTGGGGATCACGTGATCCCCTTTTGCAACTTTCTGACGAGCTTAACAACCATGTTACTAACTTAACAACCATGTTACTAGCTTAACAACCATGTTACTAACTTAACAGCTGCAGTGATTCCCTTAACAACTGTGGCAAAACTCACTTAACCAATGTCTCACTTAGCAACAGAAATGTTGGGCTTAATTGTGGTCCTAAGTCGAGGACCACCTCGACTTAGAGTTTCACAAGATACTTAGAGTACCACAAGAGTTTGGGGTTGCAGACAGATCAAGCCAAAAGCAAACCAAATCACATTATGTAAAGGACTGTTGAACAGGATTACAGTTTCAACATGGAATTAAGAAAAAAAAACAAAAGAAACTGCTAGGATGAATTTGCAGATCCCTTTGTTTCGAAAACTGAACAGGCAAAGCTTTTAGCAATGTGTGATGGAAGAGAAAGAAAGTGAGGAGGGAATATCATGTCCCGATGGTGTGAATAGAGAGGTGCCAAAAATGCATTAGAATGCCTCCGCTTTTGTTTAGGAAGTAGAGAGAAGAGTGCACACTAACAGCGATGCAGAAAGAATAAGAGACTATTATAAGATCCATTAAGAATCAAGATGGAAACTAACCAAGGAGAGAAGCAACCTAGAACTAAGGAGAAACTTCCTGACAGTTAGAACAATTAACCAGTGGAACAACCTGCCTCCAGAAGCTGTGAATGCTCCAACACTGGAAGGTTTTAAGAAGACACTGGACAGCCATTTGTCCGAAATGGTGTAGGGTTTCCTGCCTGAGCAGGGGGTTGGACTAGATGTCCTCCAAGGTCCCTTCCAACTCTCTTATTTTGTTATTCTGTTAAGAAGTAATTTACCAAATGATGGTGGATGGAATGATTTGGGGATGGGGAAACATGAATCTGAGAAAAGAGACTTGTTATTTCTCTTTACTGGCCTGGAACAAAGAGTCCCATTGGAGCCCCTGAATTAGCATCCTTGAGCCATTGACAACAGGCTTCAGAAGGTCCTTCAGCACTCATAATAGCAAATTTGGGATTTAAACTCTTTGAAATAGAAAGGGGCCAAGCCAGGAGATTTGAGTGACTTTACCAAACCTAGGATGAAATTTGTTTCGCAATTGCTGAAAAGCTTATTATGTTTTCTTTCTGTGAATGAGGGTTCTTTATTACCCCTACATTTTATTCAAAGTGCTTATGAATTTCTTTTCGGTTTAACTTGGTAAGGCTCAAATAAAGGAAAATATTTGTAGATCAGGGTTGAAATGAGGGGTCCTTGGTGTTTTCTGAGCTTGGTTGTTTTCTTGCAGACATTTCATCTAGTTCATAATCAGTACTAGAAAGGAGTGGGGTTTGTGGAGAGGAGGAGAAGAGGAGGAGGAGGAGGAAGAGGAGGAAGAAGGAGGAGGAGGAGGAGGAGGAGGAGGAGGAGGAGAAGGAGAAGGAGAAGGAGAAGGAGGAGGAGAAGAAGAAGAAGAAGAAGAAGAAGAAGAAGAAGAAGAAGAAGAAGAAGAAGAAGAAGAAGAAGAAGAAGAAGAAGAAGAAGAAGAAGAGGAGGAGGAGGAGGAGGAGGAGGAGGAGGAGGAGGAGGAGGAGGACGACTGTGGGGGTCCTTGGTTCTTTCTAAACTTGATTGTTTTCTTGCAGACGTTTCATTACCCAGACTAGGTAATATCATCAGTGTTCATGAAGATAATGATGCACTGAAGATGAAGCACTGAAGTACTGATGATGTCACCTAGTTTGGGTAATGAAATGTCTTTCAGAAAACAACCAAGCTCAGAGATACCAGTGACACATCATTGGTAAGATTCAACCAGTTGACTTAGTGGCAAATAAAGCTACATTATGGCTTGGCATGGATGTATGAAATCTATAGTGTTTTATTTCAACTCTTGAGATTTTTATTGCTTCTGGAAAGAAGATGCTTAGGAGAAATGCTTAGGAGAAATGCTTACCTATTCACATTGTGTTGCATGTGGCTGGTCGCATAATATCAGTTTACCCAAAGTAAGGACGTGTCAGTTCCTCTAGTTCTTGTCTCCATATATCCTACACAGAGTCCCCCAAATTAATGTTGCCTTTTATTGATTGATTGTTTTTCTGGGCATATTTCCACAGTTTCCAAGTATTCACATTTTTATTGTATAAGGATGATTATGTGGAATTGAAAGGCATGCTGGAAATTGTTCGTTTTAGAATACTGTACACTAGCTTCTCAACAGAAAATTGTAAACATTTAGATATAAATACAAAGGGATATAATTAAAGAAGAAAGACTAGAGTGGTAGATAATTTGGTGGGTATCGAAAGAGTTTCTAGAAGGAAACTGCTATTCATTCACTAGGGAAATTTAAGGAGTAAATAGAAGTAACACCCTAACTGCAGAAAAAAAATATCACAGATTTGCTATCACAACATTTAGGTACTTTTGCACAAATGTTTTCTTTTCTCATCCTTTTAGCAAGTCCAACTAAAATGATTTTAGGAGGCTGAACCAGAAAATAACAGATCAATAAAAGGGAGTCTGTAGCTTAGAGTTGAACTATGGAGTTCTTAGTGCTCTCTGAACTTGGTTATTTTCCTGCACACATTTCATTACCCAACTAGGTAACATCATCAATACTATAAGGGAGAGGGGTTTGTTCTCTGTTTATATACAGTAGTTTGCCCTATCAGTGTTGGTGGAGATATGGTTTTTTTCCCTTGGAAGTTCCTTGATTAACTGTTGCTTACTGCTTGATTGTTGGTCTGAATCAAAAGTTCCTTAGTTAGGGTGTTGTTTATTGCTTGATTGCTTGTCTGATGTTAATCCTAGTATTTATCCCTGCATATCTGGGTGCTGATCGCTGGCAAGGAGGAGCTGTGGTCTTTGGTTTCCTTTTTTGCTTTTTTATTGTCTTTTTTAAATGGTGTGTAAATGTTGTTTACCTCTATGTGCCTGTAGATGGCTGACTTGTCTGAGTTGCCAAGTTCCCTAGCATTTTAGGGGGCAAAAAAATTAATCAAAGAACTATGAAAGAGAAAACAACACCATCAACAGTGGCAGGGCAAACTACTGTATATAAAAAGAGAGCAACTCCACTCTCTTCTAACCGTGAAGATGTTACCTAGTTTGGTAACATCTGCAAACAACAACCAAGCTCAGAGGGCACCAAGGACTCTACTATGTGATCACTCTTTAACCTCCTAAATGGTGCAAAGCTGGACTGTGTGTTGCTTTATATCCAGGATCTCAGGAGAAGTTGTTAAAATGGCTTAATAATAAAGCTGGTTAAAGCTGTGGTGCAATATAATTGTTGTTGCCCAGAGCATGATCGTATCGTTTGTTGGCTTATGGACTTTTCCCCAGTATGTTGAACCTAGGCAAAGCCGGGCATCATTGGAGAAGAGTTTTTAGGAATTTTAAAGAGTGGACTTTCCCCCCAAAAGCAATATTAGAGGTCAAGACTCCTATTTTACACCTTAAGGCCCCCCTCCACCCCCAGTTCCCTAGGAAGGAGACTAGGATGCTTTCATCCTGGGGCTACTACAAAAAGTTGGTTGTCCCCAAGGAGCTTTTGCAAGAGGCAACTGGACTTCGTTTGTCTCTGAAGACCTTTCGCTTCTCATCTAAGAAGCTTTCTTCCGCTCGGAGCGGAAGAATCTTCTTGGAGGAGAAGCGAAAGGTCTTCAGAGAAAAAGAAGGAAGTCCAGTTGCCTCTTGCAAAAGCACCTTTGGGACAACCATGACCCGGATGATTGAGAATCCCCATGGACATTTTACAAAAAGATGGATGGATGGATGGGATGGGATGGGGCATGGTAGAAGATAACTATCAAGAACATTGCAAAACGAACGCGAACGTTTCTCAGCGTAAACAGAAATGTATTAGTAGCAAGGGGGAAGGGCGTAAAGAATAACCAGAAAAGGGCAAAACACCCCCCCCCCCAAAAAAAAATCAAAGGAAGGCCGCAGAGCCCCACTGCAACCGAGGCTCGGATCTCTGCCTTCCGTCCTCTCCTCCGAGAGCCCGAAAATCTCAGCCAAAGGCCGGAGGGGCCCTGCCGGCGCCTTCCCGCTCACTAATCGCGCCGTCGCCGCCGCCGCTTTCCTCGCCTCAGGCCGGCAAGCTCAGCGGCTCCACGGCGGGACTCCGCTGGCGCCTTACGCCTCCATCTCCAGCGCCCGCCCGCCTGCCTGCCTGCCTGGCGGAGGAAGAGCCGCTTCCCTGCCTCGGCTTGGGAGTCCGGCGGACCCGCGGCCGCTGAGGCCGAAAGAACCCGGACTGCCCCGCCGCTTCTGACCCCGCGGCCCCCTCCAGGGAAGGCGCGGCTCGGCTTCCCGCTCTGGGAAGGGCCGCGAGCGGCAGCCGCCACCTGCTGCTCCTCCGCCCGACCCTGCGAGGCTCCTCGTTCCCCGGCCCGCAGCCCAGCCGGGGGTCTCCCTCGGAGCGCCGCTGCCTTCTCGGAGCGGGCCCTGAGGCGAGGGGAGCTCCCCCGCCTCCCCGGCTCCCCTCACGGCTGCCTGAGGAGCCGCGTCCTCCTCCCTTCGGCCCCGGCCCCTCATCCCGCCTCCCTTTCCCCGCGGGCCGGGCTCTCCCGCGCCTCGCCTCGCCTCGGGGCCACCTGCCCAGCGCCTGGCAAAGCAGGTGAAGGCGAAGCGGCGTCGGCCTCGGCACCGCGCATGCCCGCTCTCCCTCTCCCGGGCATGCTCATTAGCAGCCGCCGAGGCAAAAGGCGAGGAGCCGAGTGGTCGGCGCCGCCGCTGCTGCTGCTGCTGCTGCCGGGGAAGCCAAGCAGTGGCCGCAGCGACGCCGGCGCGAGGCGCAGGGAAGGCTGAGGCGGCGGCGGCGGCGGCGGCGCTCCTCAGCATCTCCGGCGCTCGCAGCCCGCTCGGAGGGCTTCCGCCGGCGCTTGAAGCCGGGCAGGGGCGGCGGGAGGGATGCGAGCGAGGGGCGGCAGCCGCCTGGGTCGCCTCCCGAGCGATGTGGATTTATCTTCGCCCTCGGCGTAGCGGCGGCGGCGGCGGCGGTGGCGACAGGGCGCGCGCGATGGCTGGCCAGCGGACCCGCGCGGGGTGGAGGCGGCGCTGCTGCTGCTGCTGCTGCTCCTACTCCAGCTGAAAGTTCCAGCGGACGGACAGGTAAGTTTGGCTCCGGCGGAGGAGGGGAGGGGGGCGGCGGCGCGCCCTTTTCCTCGGGTTGCGTTCCCACGACGCGCGAGGAACCCGACGCGCGAGAGAGCCGGCAGCTGCCTTCGGCGCCGCGCGCCCCGCTTTGGCGAGCGGCGAGCTGCTCCGTCTGGCTGGCGGAGCGCCGCGCCGGGCGAACCCAGCCCCTTCTCTGGCCGCTCGGCCCCTTCGGCGCGAAGGGATGGCATTCGGTATCCAGGTGAAACGGGTCGTGTGAATCGCAGCCGGTCCTCTCCTCCCTTTTTTTTTTTTTGAAGGGGGGGGGGGTTGAAGGAAAACCTGGAGACGAAGCTGGGAATCCGAAGTGCCCCGAGGAGGGCGAAGCGCTGGCAAAGTGACTCGGAAGGTCCTGCAAGCTGCACCCCTACTTTTATGCCTGGGTATTGTCCCTTGTGTTTGTGGGTGATACACACACGCGCGCGCACACACACAGACGCACACGCACGCCCTGTGTCTGTAGCTCGGGTGCGTGTGATGTAATCTTTCACGTGTAGCCGAAAGGAACGTTGGAACTGTGTTATCCGGCAGCAGAGGAGAGAATGTGATCTGAGTTTGCGAGGTAGGGTGGATTTATTTGATTCCGTATTGTTGAACCTGATAAAATGTGCGTGTTGCTGAACGTTGTGGGTCAAAGGGAGGCATAAGCTGTGCGTTTGTCTGATTTCTAAGCCTGCTTATACATAAAAAGACTGGTACCCACCCATCCACCCAGCCTTTAGGTAGTTTGATGGGGTGGCATTTTCGGATAGTAGAGAGAGTGTTTCCAAATATATGTTACTTCTGTGTTATTTACAATTTGAAAAGGCTTGGGGTTTTGTTTCGTGTTACAAAGGTTGGATACTTACCTACGTTCTTTTCAATATGTAACAGAAAAGCTGAGAGAGAGACCAGCTTTTGTTTTTCAGGATATTTCTACTCCAGATTGGGTTAAGTAACACCCAGATCTGTATACAGATACTTAGCGTAATGGAAATGTGCTTCAGCCAACTGTAAACATTTCCAGCCTATAGGTTCCCTTCCAGTTGCTTTATTTTCCTTTTGTGGTTCTGATAAGTGAATTATTTATTTATTTTTACTCTTATTCTTATTTATTTATTAGAGATTTGTTTTATTTATTTTATTAGAGATTTATTTTATTTGGGGCTGTGTCCCTCTTGCCCAAGTGTAGTGCCAAAGCATCCTCTTTTTTAAAAAAAACATGTATCCTGCTGTTTCAAAACACCTCGAGGGCTTGCATTTAAATATGGGTAGTGTTTGCAGTGTGTGTTTTTAGACCTGCCCATGTTGTAGGGCGGTTGAGGTATTAATTAGCTTAGTAAGTCCCAAGTCCATAGAGAAGTGAATTCAGGCTGACATATTTCGAACCATATTTACTTTATTGTGCTGAAGTGTGTTGCCACACAACCAGCTTTCCAGCTGGCGGAATCAACGTGATAGATAGTTTTTGCTTCTTTAAATTTCAGCGGAGCTGGTAGGAAAGGAATAGATTTGTGACTTGCTTCCTGGTAAAAGGGTAGCAATGGCAACCTATTTCTCATTCTTTCCAGCCCTTTCCAGAGTCAAAGGGAATTATAAATTACCTTTATAGTGACCCCTCCTTCTCCCACCTCCTTATCCATCAGTGGCTACTTTCTATCTCTCTCAGAGATGAACGTTGCAATTTTATCTTTTTCTAGCTGGTCCAGTTTCTTCATTTAGCATTTCAGGAAGTAATGTTTTTCCCCATCTTTAAATGCCTTTTATCTTGGTTTTTGCTGGATACTGGAGAGAGCCCACCGGGTGCATTAATTGGAAATGAATGGGGGTTTTCTGGGTTGTGATATGGTGATAACAGAAACTGTGTGGACGGCAACATTATATGTGCAGAGAAGGACTCAACATTGCAGTTTGGCATCAGCAATAGAAATAGTTTTTGCATTGTATTGATTTGTAAAGCTTTGTTGACTCTTACCACTCCTTTTATCAGGGATGGCTGCCTTTTTTTTGCCTCCCTTTGTTAGTCCAGCAAAAATCTGTGTTGCAAATGATCATTTCACATATCGCAATTTGTTATTAGAGGCAATTCTTGAGCTCTTGTATGAATCTTTTCTCTGTATTTTTTCACTGGCAAGCCAGGGACATTTTTGTGTGAAAACAAATTCAACCATTGGGTGAAGAGGTGTTGGCTGTTTCTGGTTATTTATTTTTTTCCCCTCCTTTTGTCTCTCTGGAAATAACTCTAAATCCTTTTTGGATTTTGTTTTACTGAGTAATCTGATTATTGAGTTAAACACAGCATATAGTCTGCTTTCAAAGGAGTGCCTATGTATGCAGAGATTGGTGAACAAAACAGCGTATTAACCTCACATAGGAAGGTACAGGCTTGAGTGAACCTACTAATAAATGATAATTCAAGTTTCCTGTGTAGCATCGTATATCTTTTCTGATGTTCAGTTTTGTGATCTCTGAATGATCTTAGGGGGATGAAATCTCTTCTAGGTGAACTACATGCTATCTTTTGCAGCTCTCTCGTAACAGCAATTTAATTTGTATGCACTTCTCCATATAATCTCTCCTACTTCATTAATAACAATTATTATATTTAAGAGGGAAGTTCCAAGCATTAGTATAAAATGGGTGCAAATAGGGAGGGGAAATCTTAAAACCATGTTTTTTTTTCTTGCACTTGCTTATCTTTTTCAATACATGGGAGATTTTATATTTGGGACTTTTTTATTTTTGCATTTCCACCAGTTACTGCTAGATTATAGGAAAAGTAGTGACTAGTTATTACGAGTCCTTTGCAAGCTTTCTGGGTTTAAGCATCACTGCATGTGGTGGCACTGTTTTCTGTTAATGCCATATTATTTCTATTTATTTATTATTACCCTGTGTTTATTATTATTATTATTTCTATTTATTTATTATTACCCTGTGTTTATTATTTTTATAAATAACTTAAGGTAGCAAACATACCTAATACTCCTTCTTCCCCACAACAACAATCCTATGAGGTGGGTTGGGCTGAAAGACTGGCCCAAAGTCACCCAGCTGGCTTTCATGCTTTAAGGCAGAATTAGAACTCACTGCCTCCTGGTTTCTAGCTTGGGGCCTTAGTCTTTTTTTTTTTTTTACCAGGCTTGTATCGTGGGAAATAAACGGAAATTTCAACTTTTGTGAAGAATTAACCAGGGCATTCATCAGATTTTCATCCTGTCTTAACACTGACAAGATTTTAAATTGAACTTCCCACCAGTGAAAGAGGAAGAGAAATGAGTTTATGATTCCTTAAATGATCAATACATTTGTAGTAAAAAAAAAAGGTTAATTTGCACAATCTTTCCTTAAAAATAATGAACAAGAGAAAAGTTAATGGTTGGAACTTAGAGGGAAAAAGGCTCTTGCTTCCAGATTTGTTAAGTGCAGTCAACCCAGCAAAGAATTTTGTAGCAGGCTTAGCAAATAACACACCCTATCATCCAAACGTTTGTATATCTTAAGGGCTTTGGTCTCTGTGGCACCTTGAGGTCCTTCGTTATTTGTAGAGTTAGACTTGCGGCTAATTAAAGACAGAAACACCCCCCCCCACACACACACACATACACACACACTGACAATATTTGAAAGGTTCTGATTGTTAGATGTAGGCAACTTTCCCTCTCTTGGGAGGGAGAAAGATCTCAGATACTAAACCGTTGCAATTGCTCATTTTGGCACCGTGTCCTGTGTATTTAAGAATACTATTTCTGTGCTTTTCTTCTGCAGGTTGTATTTGCATCCCTCTGACACACCTGGGATCGTTTGTGGCTCCCCCCCTTTTTTTTTTGCTATCCAGCTAGTAATTAGTGGAACAGATTGCACAGATATGCAAATGATAGGAGATATGATTTGTGTTTTCTCCTGGAGGCTGCTCTGTTTGTACAGTGGTGATACAGTTAACTGTGAAGTTGTTATAGACAACCTTTGAACACTCAGGGGGGAAAGAATCCATTTTGGAAAAAGGATTTTAATTGAGGCAGGATGACTGTCCTTCTGAAGGGTTTGCATCTTACTTGCTGTCTCTTTTTCCACCCAACCTTATGATTTCAAGGAAGAAGACACATCATAAAGAGGAGATTCTTTTTCCTCCTGTAATATATCTACCGTCTTATTTCAGGATTAGTACTGCAGGAGATTTGGCTACTTGGACTTGATAACCCTTTTTCAGTAACCTGTCCTGTGGGCATCTATAACGCTGTTAATATTTGATCAATATGGCTTCTCTTCATACTTGCTTTCTGCACTCTTTAATGCTTGCATATGAAAACTGAGAAGCCAAGGGACAGCTGTATCTCTGATGGTCTTTGACAGGTTCTAATCCAGGGGTCTTCAAACTTGGCCCTTTTATGACTTGTGGACTTCAACTCCCAGAATTCCTCAGCCAGGCACGCTGGCTGAGGAATTCTGGGAGTTGAAGTCCACAAGTCATAAAAGGGCCAAGTTTGAAGACCCCTGTTCTAATCTAAAGAGATGTGAGGAGCAGATTCATTGAGAGGAACGTATGGGGTGGGCAAACCAGATCCATTCTAAGGTTCTGAGTTGAATGACATTTCCTCATTGTTGGAGCTCCCAAAATTTGGGAGAGTGTGGGAAGATCTGGAATTGATGGAACGTCCTGTGGCTTTGATGGGATGTGACCTTCCCACCATCTTGTTGTTGTTAATTGCGAAGTCGTGTCCGACCCATCGCGACCCCATGGACAATGTTCCTCCAGGCCTTCCTGTCCTCTACCATCTTCTGGAGTCCATTTAAGCTCACGCCTCCTGCTTCAGTGACTCCATCCAGCCACCTCATTCTCTGTCGTCCCCTTCTTCTATTGCCCTCAATCTTCCCCAGCATTAGGCCCTTCTCCAGTGAGTCAGATGCTGGAGATTGCTCCTAACACCTTTGTGGTTCTCCAAAATGTTTCTATAACTCCTGTTTACTTTTGTTTGCTTGTTTTTTGTTTCCTGGGCCTGTGGATGGATTTCTTAAGATAGCACCAGCTAGCTTCCGATTTATTTATTTATTCAAATGGAAAAAATCCTCTCAAAAATCAAATTGGTTGAATTTGTGCTTTATCACCCCACCCTTAAACAAGTCATGGAGTAGGCTTGTTGCAAAGTCCATTATAATATGACTGAGTATGAAAACTTGGTTAGCTGGAAAATGTGAGCAGGTAGAGTTCCAAAAAGATGTCATGGCTGCTGATCAAGGCCTTCCCTATTTTGAACACACACACACACACCGAAATTGGGATGATGTTGGGTTGATCCTGCAGCATCCAAGCATTGTGCTAAGCCCGTGGTTTTCTGAAGTATGGTTTATGGAATAAGTCAAAGCTGGTTAGGCTTCTGCAGCATTCTAAACCATCGATTCACACACAACTGGTGCCCAGGTAACCAAGGTGTTCTTCCATAGTAAGATATTTTTCTCTGCTTGAAAGGGACAGCATCCTTTGATGCTGGGGAGGGAGTCATCCTTGCACGGTTCTGCCCTTAGAAAGTGGCTCCTTGGGGAGTGAAGGGGTCCTTAACTGGTTGTATAGCTGAAGAAGCAAACTGGAGTCCCTACCAATAACAGGAGCTGTGTTCATACAGGGTATTCAGTTAAAACCACACAGATCGTATTATAGTTTGCTTTGTAATCTGCTTCTCCTGCATTTTGAACACCAAGCTTGGGTTTGGATTATTGTGCTTTCTTTGTGACCACAAAATCCTTTCCTGGGAAGTACATGCATGTTCCTTTCTGCTTGTTGGAGCAATGACTGGGTGCAAATGGGATCACCCTATTTGTCTGTAGAGCTGTTTTCCTTCTCCTTTCCGCACAACTAGTTCTAAACAGGTTGCCATCCTGTTCTCTCCTGAGAGGGGAGCATTACTACTAAAGCTTCATTGTCTTGGATTGCTAATCTGTTCCATTGCCCAAGTTGACTTCCTGCCTGAAGTAAGTGGTTAATGTAGCACCAGTTCTTCTTTTTCCCATCTGACCTTAACACAGGACGGTTCCAGGTTTATCTAACTATCATTTTCCAAGCAAATTTCCATTGTGTACTCACTTCAACAAGACTGAATCCTAAACCCAGCTAATTCAGATTAGATCCTGCCTCACTGAGTTTTAAAGGTTGTGCTGGCTTTTGTTCCTTTGGAATAAAGAGTTGGGTTTTTTTACGTTATTTGCAGTGCTTTTTTTCTATAAAAAAAAAAAAGGTGCCGGAACTCACACACGTCATACAACCCGCCTTGCCTACCCTACAAGGTTCCATCCAAAAAAGGTTCTGGGCGTTCTGTGAGAAAAAAATCCCTGGTTATTTGTTTCCAATATGTTTATTTTCTATTTTATTTGGAGAAAATAATGGCAGTTTCAGCACGATTCGTACTTAGGAACAAAACAGTGCAAGGATAGGTCTTAGTTTTGAATGCATTTTTTTGCACGTTTTGTTCATGCTTTGCAATTGCAAGTAGGATGTTTGTTACCTTTGGGAAGGACCAAGCTGACCTTCTCAGTTCTCCCCTAGCAGGGGTGGGAAGTCTGTGGCCTTCCAAGGGCCACTAAATCATCTGCCAGCATCCCTAGGAAACACGGCAAGTGATAAGGGTTGTTTGAACATGAAGGGCAGCAACATCCAAATGGCTTCAGGCTCCATACACCTGCTGTAGACGGGGCCCACATCCTCTATCTTAAAGAGAATTATCCTCTAGTTGAAAAGCTACCCTTGTCTAGGTCTGATCTAAACTTTAAGCACCATGAGCAAGAAAAATAGCAGGGGCCTTGTAATTGCCCATTTACTGTGAGCACCTGGATAGCAGGCAGCATCTTCCCCACTATGGAAAGATTAATTGTATTTTGTTTCGGTCTCTAGGTGCTTTAAGAGAAACAAGTGAAATGGCTAAGACAAAAACAAAAAGAAAACAACCTGGAGTAAAACAGAAAGGGGGAAAAAATGCTGTTTCTCAGCTTCAGTGTTGTTTGTTGGTGAGAATAAAATTCAGATAGCGGCTTTGAACTCCATGGGTCATTTTTAGACTTCTGCATCAAAATGGCCTTGTTTCTCAGCTAAAGTAAGGGATATTAGGCATCCTCGGTCTGTGTGCAGCTCTTACAAGAAATATAAGAGATACTGTATCTTTAGGAAGGTGATGGAATGGCAAATAAGAATATAGTCCCTGACTTACGATCACATGGGAGCCCAAAATTTTCAGGGCTAAGCCCGACAGTTGTTAAGTGAATTTTGTCCCACTTTTTGACCTTTCTTGTCACAGTTGTTAAGTGAATCACTGTGGTTGTTAAGGTAGGAACACGGTTGTTACGTGAATCCGGCTTCCCCAGTGACTTTGCTTGTCAGAAGGTTGCAAAAGGTTGCATGTGACCCCGGGACACTGCAACCATCATAAATATTGCCAAGCATCCAAATTTTGATCACGTGACCCTGGGGATGCTGCAATGGTCCTAAGTCTGAAAAATGGTCCTAAGTCACCTTTTCAGTCCCAGTGTAAGTTTTGAATGGTCATTAAATGAACGGTTATACACCGAGGACTACCGTAATGTAACATAGGGCTGCCCTATGTCATTGAGAAGGTGGCTGCATTTGAAATATTATGAGATCATCACATTTCAAAGAACGTTGCAGAGAGGAAAAAGTGCAAAGCCAGGACAAACCAAATGAGTAAGGAGCCAAAGAAACTCCCTTGGAGAAAAGTTCCCATCCTCTGGAGTTCTTCAACTTTGAGGATAGATTAAATAAAGGAATAGTAAAAATGGTGTCTGATTGGACAATTCTTCTGAATGTTTCACATCAAGTCTCATTGTGCTTGATGAAATAGAACTGAAAGGTGTTCAAAGGTGGAGGGAATTTAAGCAATCCATCTGGGTGGAGCGGGTCGTTCTTGCTTTTATTTATCATGAGATAGCCAAGGGGGATGTGATGGAAAGTTGTCTGGATTCCTAGGAGGGAGGGGCTGCATTTCAGAGGAGCAAGAGACAACACAATTTAGATTAGTTTGTGTGAGAGAAAGAGGATGAAGATGACTCCTCCCTAATAGTTCCCAGAGTATATGCTTTATGGTGTAAGTCAGGCATGTCAAACTGCTGGACCGCAGGCTGGATGCGTCATGCCAAAACCGCACCCACCCCATTGCCGGCAATGGGGAAAACATCCCAATACGTCGCGCGACGTCAGGTGACGTCATGAGTTTGACATGCCTGGTGTAAGTCATCTGCTTTAGTTTGTCAAGAGTCCTGTCTATAGGTCAGGAACAATAAACTGCTTAGAAGAGCCCAGGTGACATAGTGGTGAGAATGCAGCAGTGCAGGCAAACTCTGCCCACAGCCTGGAGTTCGATCCTGACGGGGCTCAAGGTTGACTCAGCCTTCCATCCTTCTGAGGTCAGTAAAATGAGGACCCAGATTGTTAGGGGCCAACATGCTGACATTTGTAAACTTCTTTGAGAGGCCTGTAAAGCACCATGGAGCGGTATATGAGTCTAACTCAGTGTTTCTCAACCTTGACAATTTTAAGGCATGTGGAGTTCAACTCCCAGAATTCCACAGCCAGCATTGCTGGCTGTGGAATTCTGGGAGTTGAAGTCCACATGCCTTAAAATTATCAAGGTTGAGAAACACTGGTCTAACTGCTATTGATATTGCTAGAAGAGTCTCCGTGTGTCTTTCTTGGTTTTTGGAGCCAAACACTGAGACAATATAAAAGTAAATTCTCTTTTCATGAGATCTCCATGCTTGGCACAGTTAATACAGATGGACTTCCGGACCGCTGCCCCTCGCCGCAGGGAGACGGAACCGCCTAGATGGTTCCGTCCCAGGCGCCTGATGGACCCGGAGGGGTTTCTGACGGAGCTTGGGCCATATCCTGAGGAGCTGGGTCACGACTCGGCGGAACATCAAGCTGCGGCCTGGGATGTGGCCGCAGCCGCAGCACTGGACCGGGTCGTGCCGCTGCGGCCTCTGACCCGGCGTAGGTCTCAACTGGCCCCTTGGTTTACCGAGGGGCTGAGAGAGATGAAACGCCGGAAAAGACGCCTAGAGAGCAGTTGGAGGGTCTCCCGAACCGAATCCGACCGAACACAGGTAAGGATACATGTTAGATCCTACCTTGTGGCGATGAGGGTGGCGAGGTCTAATTACTACTCCACCCTCATTGCGTCATCAGATAATCATCCGGCCTCCCTCTTCAGGGTGACCCGCTCCCTCCTTCAATTGAGGGGGGGCGGGGACCCCCTGGCGGGGAAGGCCGAGGAATTTGCACAATATCTGTATGACAAAGTCGCTCGGATCCGAGAGGGTTTGGACTCCGACTGGGTGGCCCCGGGGGAGGAGGCGAAGGCAGGTCTTGAGACTGTTGTATGGGAGGAGTTTGACTCTGTGGCTCCCGAGGACGTGGACAGGATCCTGGGGAGACTGAATGCAACCACATGTTTATTGGATCCGTGTCCCTCCTGGCTGGTACTGGCGGCTCGGGAGGGAACACGAGCCTGGCTCCAGGGAATTACAAACGCTTCTCTACGGGAGGGTGCCTTCCCCGCGGTCCTAAAGGAGGCGGTGGTGAGGCCCCTCCTTAAGAAGCCCTCCCTGTATCCAGATATGTTGGCAAATTATCGCCCAGTCTCCAACCTACGCTTTGTGGCGAAGGTTGTTGAGAGTGTGGTTGCACAGCAGTTTCCCCGGCACCTGGAGGAAACGGTCTATCTAGACCCTCTCCAGTCGGGCTTCAGGCCGGGATACAGCACGGAAACGGCATTGGTCACGTTGGTAAATGATCTCTGGAGGGCCCGGGACAGGGG
>NW_015386879.1:236398-267469 GCF_001527695.2 Protobothrops mucrosquamatus
TTCTCTGAATGTATGTGGTTGGGAATCATCTTCTAAGAAAAGATGCAAAGATGTCTTTTTCTCTCCTCTTCAATATCTCTGGTTTCTATTTCAGACATCATATCTTTAGTTAGTTCCACAATTACTCTTCTTGAAAGTAGCTGGGGGGAACATTTCAATATTTCTTTGGTGCCGTCGTGCAGAGGCATTAAGATGCAGTGTTTAGTGTTGTAGTTGCATTAGCTAACATCTCCACTCAGCCATGATGCCTACTAAGTGAGTTTAGACCATTAATTGGAGACGTTTACATCATGCTGAGCCATTTTTTGTTTTAAGTATGGCTTACTCAGTAGGCCACAGTGGCCTGGTTCATACAAAATGCTACCCCCAAATGAAACCAAGACTATCAATTTATATCTAGTTTTATCTTTTGGCGCATTTTAGTAGATATTGTGAGTCTAGACTCAAGCTAGACTAAAGTTAAAGCAGGAAGGTAAACAAGGAGGTGCCAGTAAACTTCTACTTTTACTTAAAATTAACTGTCTCTCTGTGTGGTGTGCGTGTCCCAAATAGTTACAGGGACAGTGAAAAAAGAGACTTATGACAGTTTTTCACACGACCCTTGCAACATCCCCAGGGTCACGTGATCAAAATTCAGAGGCTTGGCAACTGACTCATATTTATGACCGTTGCAGTGTCCCGGGGGTCACGCGCAACCTTTTGCAACCTTCTGACAAGCAAAGTCACTGGGGAAGCCGGATTCACTTAACAACCGTCTTTCTAACTTTTGTTTTCATGAATTTTTTTAAAAAAATAACTATTCCTTTTGACAGTTTTAAACTTTAAAAAAACCCATCTCTTGCTAAGTTTCTTGCCAAACATTCTTTAGTCTTTAAAATCCTCATTTAAAAAAAAAAAAAAAAATTATAATCCAGAAAAAGTGAAACTTGCCAAGAGGGATCTTATCCTGCACAACAGAAAATCTCTCTTAATCTGCAGAATAATTAATTCCAAAAGTGAATAAGAAATGAAATTTGGCTGGGCTTATTGCCCATAAAGGCTACATCATGGCTGTCAGTGTAGGTGGAATCCCATGCTTCCTGGTCACTGATGAACAAAAAAATTCCATTCTTGAAGTTTACTTAAAAGAAGCAGCTGTCTGGAGAACAAGTGGCTTATCTCAGGATATTTTCTTTATCCAGAGAGAATTTCAGCATCCAGTGTTGGCTCTGTGGGCCCTGATTTCCACTGTGATGCCATCTTCTCTTTTGGTTCGCCATAGACCTCACCAGAAGCCTGCTCGTCATTTTTAATTGTTTTTTAATTTTGTAACGTTTTTTTTACAATGGCTGAAAGCCGCTTTGAGATTTCTACACTTTAAAAAAAGTGTTCATCTATATAAATAAAAATGTAAATGTTCGTTTGTTCAAAGTCTTAAATCTCCGAAAGTTCTTCACCGATTGCTTTGAAATTTTGACACAACGTTGCACTCGAATACGCACGTGTTTTTATATACCTACTATTATATAGATGTCACACCTGTGACGCGAACGTGCGCTTTCTCTTTTCTTTTCCATTTAACCAGACTGAGCCACAGCAACACGTGGCCGGGTACAGCTAGTTTTGTAAATAAATATGCGTTGTTTGTCCTTTGGCCAAACACGAGCCTGTTCAGAACCCTCCTGCCTGTGCATTTGCATTCAGAAAAGTTGCTTTGTTATTATATGCCACATTAGTCTTCCAGCCTCTCCTCTCATTTCTTTCCTCTCGTGCAACTCACCCCCTGGGCAATGGAAACTTTCAGCACGTCTGGAATAGGTCCGAGCCTAGTAAAAGAAGCAGGAAATCCTCTCTTGTCTTCCTTCTTCTTCCTTGTTTCCATGTGAACAGCGAGGGGAATATTGGAAACTTGATAAGAAATTTCAAAATAGAGTAACTTAAAAATCTTCCTTACCCTAGACAAATCTTTTTGTCAGTCCCCAGTTGCTATGGGAACTGGTTGAGAAAGACAGTGGGTAATCAGGGGTTGAGCGGGAGGTGTTAGTGGTTACACTCGGATTCTGGGGCTGCCCATTGAGATGGGGACCAGATGGAAGAGCTCTGAGATAAAAGTGGAGCTTTCAGAACAAGGCAAAGAGAATTCTGCCTGGGGGAAAACCTGCAGGCTGCACCAAGGAAAAATGGAGTACTTTGCAGAGAAGTATGCAGAGGAAGCAAATCTCCTGGTTTTTACATCTGTGGCATAACCAGCTTTGAATTTTGTCTCAAAATATGGTAGAGTCAAGAAAACACTGTGAATCCTTGAATTTGCCCAGGGAAGTGGGTGAGATTTTCCTGGACTTAAAGGAAGGGATGCAAACTCCATGAAAGTCCTTTATGTTTACAAACTATATCCACCCTACTCCAGAACAACAACATATATATATCCTGAGGCCAATAAAAGGAGAAGTGGCACTTTCTGATGGAGGATCTCTTCCTCCCAAAATATACTTCATGTGCTTCTCCTCTCCAAAAACCAAACCAAACCAAAACTTCTTGTGGAGAATTGCTTTGATATAGGGCCGCGAACCTATGGCACGGGTGCCAGAGGCGGCACTCAGAGCCCTCTCTGTGGGCACACACACCGTTGCCCCAGTCCTAGGCCTTCAGCTGGGTTTTATAAAACCTTTTCACTTTAGGCCTTTGCCACCGTGTACAAAATAATAAAAAAAGATTCGATCAATCAATCAATTTCAACTTCTCACGGGCAAAAAAAAGATCTAGCAAAGTTGGAATTGATTGATTGAACTTTTTAGTCCCACCCAGGCTGCTGTTACCACTGCAGCCATGCCCACCCAGTGGGCCACGCCCACCCAATAGGCCACGCCCACCCGGCATACGATGATACATAAGTGAGTTCTGGGTTGCAGTTTGGGTGCTCAGTCTCTAAAAGGTTCGCCATCATTGATATAGGGCAACATGTAGGTCTAGAGGCCTGGTGGTGCAGTGGTTAAAGTGCAGTATTGCAGGGTAACTCTGCCCACAGCTTGGAGTTTGATCCTCATGGGGCTCAAGTTTGACTCATATTTCCATCCTTCCAAAGTCAGTAAAATGAGAACCCAGATTGTTTGGGGTAATATGAAAATAATGCTTCTACATTGTAAACCACCCAGAGAGTGCTATGTAAGACTGTTGGATGCAGGGCTTTTTTTCAGCCGGAACGCGGCGGAACCGCGTTCCGGCACCTTTTTCCGGGCCGGCCGCACCGGAAATAGCCCCTCCCACACCGGAAATAGCCCCTCCCAAATTTTACTTGCATTCCTGTTCTCTAAAGGGGCGGTCCTAGGGTTTGATGAGGGCGTGGCCAGGTTTGAGTTCCGCCACCTTTTCTCCGAGAAAAAAAGCCCTGGTTGGATGGTATATAACCCTAAATGCTATTGCTGTTGCTACTCTTCTGTTGATTTTCAATGGAATTATGCAAGAAAATAGCGCTTACACTCCCTTTTTAGCAGGGGCCAAAAGATTCCATAGAACATAAGTTAGGTTAGCCCTGGTTTATTGATTCAGTCTTTTTCCAGCAGCTTTGGTATCAGAAAGTGATTGTCCCCAGTGATGTAATATATGAAACTGGGACAGAGGACATGCAACTACTAAATGCTACTCTCTTTTTTTCTTGTTTGAATGATATAGGAAATTATCTTTAGAATAGGTAGGTTAAAAACAACCATATACTATATTTATGTGTTGTACATTGATCGCTAATTGTATTTTTTTTATTTACTCATTTATTCTTTTTTTCCTTCATTTTTCTTTCTTAGAAGGTTGTGTTTAATTTACATTTTACGGATTAATGGGATTGTATCATTTTCTATTTTATTTATTTATTTTTGGCACATCATGTAGCAAGAGCTGCAAAATAAAAGTAGCATTTTTAATAATCATCTTCAGCCTGCAAATTTGGAACTGCCCTTCTAGGTCTGGCATGCCCCTCTTCCAGATATTTGAATTCTGGGATTGCTATTAGAGCGCAGAATTAACTCATGCGAAGGTTGTGTGTGTCGGCTGGTTGAACGGTATGATGTCTTAGAATATTCATGAATGCTCTTAAGTGCAAACGTGTAAAAGCTTGAGTATAAAAGCGGGCTGTGCGGATTGCTCAAGGGCACAATCCAGTGAGAAAAACGATGGGAAAACGGAGCTAAAACTTAAATATTGTTGCCGGCTGGAGGGCTGGGAGGGGCTTTTGTTGAAGGGAGAAGCTGATGAATCAGAAAGAATCAGGAAACGAGGAAGCCTGGGAGCATAGCCTGAGATCCAGGACTACATCCCTGTCAATGAAATTAAGGTACTTTAACCATTTAGAAATGTGAGACTCTGCAGAACAACTATGGACCCTCATAGGCTGAAACATATAAGGAACGGTTGCTGGAATTGGGTATGTCTAGTTTAACGAACAGAAGGATGAGGGGGGACATGATAGCAGTGTTCCAGTATCTCAGGGGCTGCCCCAAAGAAGAGGGAGTCAAGCTATTCTCCAAGGCGCCTGAAGGCAGGACAAGAAGCAACGGATGGAAACTGATCAAGGAGAGAAGCAACCTAGAACTAAGGAGAAACTTCCTGACAGTTAGAACAATTAACCAGTGGAACAACCTGCCTCCAGAAGCTGTGAATGCTCCAACACTGGAAGTTTTTAAGAAGAGACTGGACAGCCATTTGTCCGAAATGGTGTAGGGTTCCTGCCTGAGCAGGGAGTTGGACTCGATAACCTCCAAGGTCCCTTCCAACTTTATTATTATTATTATTATTATTATTATTATTATTATTATTATTATTATTATTATTATTAATAATAATAATAATAATAATAATAATAATAATATTTGTGCCAATTTCCCCGCTAATCCCTCCCCTCTTTGGCAAGATGAAGTTTTGAGAAGGGGATAGGAAAAGGATCTGCTCCAAAGGACATAAATAGATAGAGGAGGCTGTTTCACGAATGAAGGCAAATATATGTGTCCCAGGATAACGTTGCAGGATCCAGTCCGGGTCGGTCACCAGAATCAGAGGTTTGCTGTTCCAAGCTTTCGGACTCATGCTGGATAGAGACCATCCTTAGGGAACTTCTCTCTCACCGAAATGTGAGAGAAATGGCTGTTTTTTCCTCCGCTGCACCATCTTCTATCTCCCAAGGATAGGAGATCGTTTTTTCATCTACAGATGGCATCTGAATCCAAACCAGAGCACACCCGCATGCATGCCTTTATGACTTGTTTTGTTGATTGAAGCTTAGTGACCTGCTTATTTCACATGCTGAACCATAAACCACGATTTGCAAAGGCATGCATTTGCAAATGAGCCACGTAGTTCTGCGCGCCGAGTGTGGACCCAGCTGTTGCCAGCCATTCGTTATTTCAGAGATGAACCTTCCAGAACCCCAGAGGTGAGAGGTAAATCCTGCAGAAAGGATGATTCTAGTAACTTGCACTAGCAAAGCTTAAATATGTGATTAGTGGTCAAATAAAGAAGCAACCGATAGAAATAGTCTGTTCTATCACAAGGCACAATCAATTTGAATTTACCAGTCAAGCAATTATAGTGAGTTAGTTTGGTCTAGTGGTTAAGGCACCAGGCTAGAAAGTGGGACATCGCGAGTTCTAGACCCACCTTAGCCAGGATAGCCAGGTGGGTGATCTTGGGCTAATCACCAGGAAACTGTGAGTTCTAGTCCCACCTTAGCCATGAAAGCCAGCTGGGCGACCTTGGGCCAATCACCAGGAGACTGTGAGTTCTGGTCCCACTTTAGCCATGAAAACCACCCTGTGATCCCTTAGTTTGGGGTAGAGTCAGGGTAACTCAATGGAGCTGAGCATTTAATGGCCAGATACCCTTCTTGAGTCAGCCATGCAGAGTTTGCAGCAGATATTTTTTTTTATTTGAGCCCTAGGAGAGAAATATCTGCTACTACCTAGGATTCAACCTCAACCTTCCCAGTTGGGAGCTGAGTGTCTTCACCACCAGGCCACCCCGCCACTCAAAATAAATAAATAAATAAACTATGAAAAAAGCAAGGCAAGGCAAGGCATACACTATGGCAGTGGTGGCGAACCTATGGCATGCGTGCCAGAAGCAGCACTCGGAGCCCTCTCTGTGGGCACACATGCCGTTGCCCCAACCTCGCCTCCCCCCCATGATCCCTTCCTCACCAGCAGCCCCCTGGAGGAGAGTCGCCCCTGAGTATGGCCCACATGGAGCAGCGCAGCCAAGGACATGGCAGCCAGGCAGCATACACAAGACTCTGCCCTCACGACCCATCGCACACAGTTGATGCTGCGGGGTGCAGGCAGACGGTGTGGCTGCCATGGCGCTGCTGGGCTGCCTAGGCGATTTGCAGTGGGCCCTGGAGGCAGTGAGTGGCCCTGTGGGCAGGCGGGGTGGGGGATGGGGTGGGGGTAGGGCAAGGGTTGGGCAAGGGGTGGAGCAGGGGGCAGGGCCAGTTTTTGGGCACTCGGTCTCTAAAAGGTTCGCCATCACTGTACTTTGGCAACGAACCGTACTTCTTTCCGATGATACCATATGGCATCAGAGACACTTTTCTTGGACAGGGGCACCAGATTTGGGCGGGAGGGTTTCCTCCACCGTATCTGGGGTACCTGCTTTACCCTTTTTGAGTAAAATTGCTAACAAAACTAGAGTGAGCGCGTAGTTCTTCAAGCTGTTTGGCAAAGGGGAGGAATAGTGATGGCTCCTTGCCAGAAGGAAAACAGATTGTCTCCGACAATTCTGATGCGAGTTAAAATTGGAAGCTAGACAATGGGGACAAAAACTCTTTAATGTGATTTCCCGGGTCAGAATTTGGAAGAGGTTCAGTGGTGAGAGATCCAAAATTGATGGCGATCTAACGTTCAACCAATGGAAATTTGGTCTCCTGAAGCGATCCTTAACTTAGAGAGCTTTATAAGGAACTAGAAATAAATGTATGGGGAGGGGGGGAGAGAGAGGGAGTCATGAAGTTGTAATTAAATCCGTAGAGGCTGAAGTTGGTGAGGTGGGAAGTAATGAGTCTCTGGCCAAGCAGCGCCATTAAATAAACATGGAACAGATGGCTTAGACTTATAAGTCTACAGAAATAATAACCAAAAGTCTGTTGACCTGGAAAGAAAGAAAGAAAGAAAGAAAGAAAGAAAGAAAAAAAGAGGGAGGGAGGGAGGGAGGGAGGGAGGGAAGGAAGGAAGGAAGGAAGGAAGGAAGGAAGGAAGGAAGGAAGGAAGGAAGGAGAGGGAGGGAGGGAGGGGCTTAGGATAGAAACCACAGGACTCTTAGTTATTTATAAGGCCTGATTTTTGTGTTCTGTAGTATTGTAGTCTGATTTTTCTGCATAAATATGACTTCTTTCATGTCTTTAGTAAAAACCACTTATCGGGTCCTGCTATATCCTTCAAGCTTCTGCTGATAGTTACTGAGTCTGGGTTGAATCCTTAGAAAAGAGAGATTGCCATTAGAGGGAGACGTTTCAATCAGAATAGAGCTGGAAGGGACCTTGGAGGTCTTCTAGTCCAACCCTGCTCGAGCAGGAGACCTTATACCATTTCAGACAGGTGGCTGTTCAGTCTCTTCTTAAAAACTTCCAATGATAGGATCAGATAGAGTAGAGTAGAGTAGAGTAGAGTAGAGTAGAGTAGAGTAGAGTAGGGTAGGGTAGGGTAGGGTAGGGTAGGGTAGAGTAGAGTAGAGTAGAGTAGAGCTGGAAGGGACCTTGGAGGTCTTCTAGTCCAGCCCCCTGCTTGAGCAGGAGAACCTATATCATTTCAGACAAGTGACTGTCTAGTTTCTTTTAAAAACCTCCCATGATGGAGCACCCACAATTTCTGGTGGTAAGCTGTTCCACTGCTTAATTGCTCTCACTGTTAGGAAGTTTCTCCCTAATTCCAGGTTGCTTCTCTCTTTGGTCAGTTTCCAACTATTGTTTCTTGAAGAATAGCTTGACACCCTCTTCTTTGTGGCAGCCCCTCAAATACTGGAATACTGCAATATTAACACTGGTTAATTGTCCTCACTGTTAGGAAGTGTGTCCTTAGTTCCAGGTTGCTTCTCTCCTTGATTAGTTTCCATCCATTTTTTCTTAGCTTGCCTACATGTCTATGGAGAGTCTCCGTCATCCAGGTCATGGTTGTCCCAAAGGTGCTTTTTCAGGAGGCAAATGGACTTCCTTATTTTTCTTTGAAGATGTTTCACTTCTCAGAAACTTGTTGGATGCCTTCAAAGAAAAACAGTTCAGTTCAGTTGCCTCCTGAAAAAAGCACCTTTGGGATGCCCTGTCTACAGGTGCTTTGTCTCACTTAGCAACAAAAATGTTGGGCTCAACGTTGTGGTCGTAAGACAAGGACAAGTGACAGGATCAAAACAGATGACCTTTTGCCTAAACTGGTGGGTGCTTTTTTTATATGATGAGAAGTTGCTACAGTTGGTATGATATCGCATATAATTACGGATTCATGATTGAATCGTTCCCTCTCTTAAGAGAAGTAGAAAGTCAACCAATATTGCAAAGACTTTTTATTTGCTGTTTTTTTTTCTCCTACCAAAAGAATTCCTACTGGGTAATTTGCAGTAGAAAAGCAGGATACAAATGAAATCCTTACTGATTTGAGATCTTTATCAAGTTATAAATAAGAAAAATCCTTCCTGTGGCTTTTTTCCTCGTGACGTGGTTGATAAGAACAGCAGAAGTCTTCAAATTAAATCTTAATGGAATTTGAGCTTGCGTTTCATCTCTATACTAATAAAAACTCAACAGTTTTCATTTCTCCAAGCAAGGAGAAAAACTGGGGCAAGAGAGACACGTGTTGATAATTAGATTCATAATTAGCTGTCTGCCTGTGGATAATTTTGCCAGGATCAAGACAAAATCTAGGAAAGCTTTGGTGACCCAAAAGTACACTTTTGTTAAACAGAAAAAAAAATAAGAAATTAAGACAATCAACAATTTTGGCTATTGGTTATCTGAAGCAATGCAGTGTTTGGGTTGCTCAGATTTGTCATTGCAATTTGATAAAATCAGTTGCAATTGCTCATGATTCACACTAGGACTCAGTGATTTAAAAATCACTCATAATTTTTAATTGGCTGTATTTTAGCCTCTTAAGAATCAGAACTACCAAAGCTTTATCTGCTTTCTTCAAACCATACCTGTCATTATAGTGTGATTTAGTTTTCCTTCTCTTGCCTTTCTTTTTTCCACTCAAATTTTTTTAAAAAGTTTAAAATGGGACATGGTGAATAAAACTAAGCATTCTTGGATGTCTCTCAGCCAGTTAAACAATAAACTGCAATCAGCTTCCAAGGACACCGTAGTTTTGATAAATAGATTTACAGTGCATTAGCAAAGTTAATCAGTGTCCAGGCTCTATGATAAGTTGCCTATGCCAGAAGTCCCCAACCTTTTGGGCACCAGGGACTGGTTCCATGGAGAGATTGGAAGGGGCGGACTGGAGGGGGCGTGGTTTTGGGTGCTGCCTGCATCCCACGGATGGGACTTTGCTTGTTTGTGCGGACTGGTTACTGGCGTGCCGTGGCCCGGTACTGGTCCACGGATGGGATTGGGGACCCCTGGCCTACGCTACACCTCATATATCGACAGCTTCACTGTAAGAATTAAAGGAGCACAGTCTAAAAACAAGTGCATCTCAACCCATGGAAGATAAATGTTAAGAAAAACAACAACTTAGCAAAGTTAATGATGGGGGTTGGTTGGTTTCCAAACATTACATTACCAGGCTAGGTAACATCTTCAATGGAATTTAGGGGGTGTCAGTGTTCTTCTGCTTATAAGGGCTTGGTGTGGTCAGTAGATCTTGTGATAATCAGGTCATATCAGGTAAGGGTCACATCAGCTCAGGATCTTGTGATGGATCCGGTGCAGGTGTGTCAAGTGAGGGTCTTGTGGTAGGTCTTGTGATGTGAACCAACCCCCATCCTGATCCTACACCTACAGATATTTGCCACTATTACAAAGGCAATGATGTTATTACAAAAGAATTCTAGCAACTGCTGGGTATGAATTGGAAGCCCCATTTATAGTGAATTAAAGGTTGATGTGCTAGAAGCCACTTTCTGGTGTCTACGTGAGGTAGTGAGTATAAGCCACACTTTGGAGGGCCAGGGGATGGTTTCCAAGTATCATCTCTTTTAGTATGATAATTGTCTGGTTTCAGTTTGCTCATGACCATAAGATGACAAAACTGCCACTTGCGTAACATGAGGAGGGATAATTTTTCCTGCTTGTAATATTACTACAGAAGTACGGGGTAGTCCTCAACTTACAAGCATTCGTTTAGTGCACCAAAGTTACAGCTATCTTACTCCAGTCTACTCAATATTATTTTCTTTAGAGGAAATTAACCTCTGGCTTTCCAGATGTTTTGTCATATTTCTTGGCCATTGTTGCCAAAGTTGATTTGTGTTATGGAACCTATAATCCAAAAGGTCTGTAGGACACCAGGTTACTTCAGGGTATCTCAGCTATCAACATTTATCTGAAGGTTTTAATTGAAAATGCAGTCAATGAGATTTGGATCCTTCTTCTTGCAAAACATGGACCTTTCCATTGAATTATGCAGAGTTCCACTGAATAAAGCAATGTCTCTAAACCTTGGCAATTTTGACATGTGGGGACTTCAACTCCCAGAATTCCCCAGCCAGCACAGCACATTGGCTAGGGAATTCTAGAAGTTGAAGTCCCCGTATCTCAAAGTTGCCAAGGTTGAGAAACACCGCCTAAAGCAGGGGTCTTCAAACTTGGCCTTTTTATGACTTGTGGACTTCCTCAGCACGCTGGCTGAGGAATTCTGGGAGTTGAAGTCCACAAGTCATAAAAGGGCCAAGTTTGAAGACCCCTGGCCTAAAGGAAAATGTTTTGTCCTCTCCCTCTGCTGAGTGAGTGGAGATGCCAAATGCAGGGCACTGCCAAAATCCTATCCTAATCCTATCCTAATCCCTTCCTAATTCCCATTTCTGAAATATTAGAAAGTGTACTACTCTTCTGACAATATTTCTGTATGTTTAACTTGGAAAAAGATAATAATTGCTTTACAGCGCTCACCAACTTTGAAGATGACTTATAAGACATAATAATTGCTTTTCGTGTCGGTGGGAAAAAGCTTTTTCTAATGACCTTTTGTTCGAGTTCTTTTCTTTGCCTTTCACAACAACTGACTTACAGAACGGAATTTGGGAGACTACAGGACTCGTGGAGGTTGTGCTGAAGTGCACTTCTTTCTTCCTGTTGAGCTTTTTGAAGTGCTGGCTGTGAAAAATTGCATGCTCTAAGTTGATGTGACCCTTTCTGCAGCAAAGCTGTAAAGTGGCTGAAAGATTACCATAAATGACTCCTTCACCCCCCCATAAAAGCTTTATTTCAAACCATATAATGCAAAGTATGCTTTCAGGGCTTATATCGTTTGGAAAGGCTTATCTTTCAAAGCAATATGCTGGGGATGTGAAATAAACTATGGCCTTAGATACATTTCCTCCTTTTCATGCACATCTTAGGTGTGTGTGTGTGTTTTATCACAATAGCACATCCCTAAAAAGGTGCATTTAGTTTCATGCCTGTCTTCCTATAATATCTCAGATCTAAGCCATGGTTCCTACACTCTCCCACACTGGGTTCCTCTTAGATGTGCAAAGGGTCATGTGGCAAGCATTTATAGTTGTTCTTTTGTGGAGAAAAGTTGGAATATCTCTTCCAACAGGCATCTTTATTAAGAGAAGATGGTTGCAAGCGTTCTAGACAGGATCTGAGGGGCCAACCCCTACCATTCAAGGTTTTAAGTGTTCCCAAGCAGCCCCCACCCCACCGTCCTTTCAGCGACAATCCCAGGCATTACATTTCCACCCCCTTTTCCTCACGGCTGGCAGAAGGGAGACTTCAGAGAGTAGTACATGAAAGATGATGGCCATATTGTTATGGTCAGTCCTCTTGGTGAGATCCACATTCAGTCCCTTTGAAGTTTTAATGAAGGAAGTGAGAGCCATAAAACCCCTTTGCTCATCCCCCTTCCCTTCGTAGTATGACAGAATCCAGAGAGGGCAGAAATGAGGTTTTCCATAGTCGATAACTAGAAATGAAATATAATTGGATTCTGACACCTCATTGGTCATGAGCGCCTCCATTCCAGTGTAAAAGCATTGGTAATGAAATGGCAAATAGAGGTAATTGTCCACTTACAACAGTTCATTTAGTGACCGTTCAAAGTTACAATGGCACTGAAAAAATGTGACTTACGACCATTTTTCACAGTTACCACAGCCTCCCCACGATCACGTGATCAAAATTCAGATGCTTGGCAAGTGATCCATACTTATAACCATTGCTGTGTCCCAGAGTCACGTGATCCCCTTTGCGATCTTCTGACGAGCAAAGTCGATGGGGAAGCCAGATTCACTTACCAACTGAGTTATTCACTTATCAACCGCAGTGATTCACTTAACAAGCAAGAAAGATCATAAAGTGGGGCAAAACTCACTTAACAAATGTCTCACTTAGCAACAGAAATTTTGGGCTCAATTGTCATCAGTTGAGGACTACCCGAAATAAGACGACAAATAATAAAGCCTCAGGAAGGTCCTTCTCCTTCTTCTGCGGGAGCTTCCTCCCCATAGTGATCCCAACCTTAGGCATAAAAGATCAGCTGAATGGCTTTGGAAAAGTCCATCTCTCTCAGCCCAACCCACCTCATGTTGTTGTGGGCAAAATAGGAGGAGGAAGGACTATTAGGAATGTTCATTACCGTGAATTATTTATCAAGAATAATAAAGACGATATAAAAAACCCAAATAAATAGGTGTAGTCATCATCCGTCTCTTTCTCCTTGCTCGGTCACGGTGGATCTCACTGTATTAGCTGATCACAAGACTCCAGAATAAAGAATAACAGAGTTGGAAAGGACCTTGGAGGTCTTCTAGTCCAACTCCCTGCTCAAGCAGGAAATCCTATACCCTATACCAGTGGTGGCAAACCTATGGAACGCATGCCAGAGGTGGCACTCAGAGCCCTCTCTATGGGCACCTGTGCCATGCCTCGGAGATGGCAACTGTCCCTCTTCAACCAGCTGCCTACTAACGCGCCAAGGTCCCACGTGGCCAGATGCGTCCCGGCATGGCTGGTTTCCCTCCCCCCCATCCCGTCCCTCCTGGCCTTGCATGCTCTCCTTTTCTTGGGCATGATCCACTGCATCGCCTCCTCAGCTGTCGGCTGGCCATCCAGCTCAGAGGCGGCTTCTTTGAACTGCTGGAGGTGGGCTGCGGAGCCCCAGAGTGCATCGGTCGAGGGGCCGACAGGCTGTGGCTGCTGACGGACACTGTCGGTCCCCATGTGCTTGCTGGCATCTGTGTGCGGGGGCCGATGGTGTCAGGCAGCAGTCGCCCCAGCCCTTGCCTTGCCCCATGGCAATGGCACCCCCCGCCCCGCCCTGCTTCGCCTCACCCCACAGGACGAGCCTCCTTCCTACCACCCCATTTGTCGGAGACCCCCGGATCTCCCCCAACCCTGCCCACCCCCCATAGGTGTCCCTCCCCATGAGCAACATTGAGGTGACCACGCCCATCTTGGCCACACCCACCCAATTTGCCATGACCACCACAGCCATGCCCACTCATTGGGCCATGCCCACCTGGCACTCAGCGATAAATAAGTGGGTTTTGGATTGCAGTTTGGGCACTCGGTCTCTAAAAGGTTCGCTATCACTGCCCTATACCATTCTGGGCAAATGGCTGTCCAGTTTCTTCTAAAAAAACCTTTAGTGCTGGAGCACCCACAGTTTCTGGAAGCAAACCGTTCCACTGGTTAATTGTTCTCGCTATTGGGAAATTTCTCCTTAGTTCTCAGCTGGATCTCTCTTTAATGGTCTTCCACCCATTACTTCTTGTCCTGTGATCAAGTGCTTTGGGGAATAGGTTGACTCCTTCTTCTTTGTGGCAGCCCTTCAAATATTGGAACACTGCTATCATGTCCCCCATATAGTCCTTCTTTTCATTAAAATAGACCAGTGGTTCTCAACCTTTTTAATGCCGCGACCCCAACCGGTCGTAAGTCGAGGACTAAACCGGTCATAAGTCGAGGACTAAACCGGTCGTAAGTCGAGGACTAAACCAGTCGTAAGTCGAGGACTACCCAACCGGTCGTAAGTCGAGGACTTTCCCTGCCCGGGAGCGCCACGCATGTGTGGTTCCGCCCCCTGCGCCAGCCGAGGCGTAGCTGGCAAGCGGCAGAGACGGAGCAGGCCGACCACCAGCTGGCTCAGCCCAAGGGAGGTAAGGCACCCGCCGGAAAAGGGGAAAAAATGGCGGACAAAAAAAATGGCGGACAAAAAAAATGGCAGACAGCCTTGCTTGGCGACCCCCGTGAAATGGTCGATCGACCCCAAATGGGGTCCCGACCCACAGGTTGAGAACCACTGAACTCTTTTTAGAGCCTCAACATCCCTGTGACTTCTTTATGGTAGTTGACTTCTTCTACCTTCTTTGGAGCAGCTCACTGGGTTGGTGATGAAGCAAACCATCTTCCTGTTAGTTCGGTTGTGTTGGTTTCACTGGTCCACACGGCTCTTTCAAAACCTTGATGGAAGGGCTTCTTGAGCACTACTGAAAACTATTGCTGTGTTCAGACCAAGGCCAGGGGTCTGTGGGCAGCATCAGGGTCCAGTGGCGTGGTTGAGAGGCCACCATGAATGGCTCGTGAACAGCACTAGCATTGAAAGGAGGAAAAAAATGTACGTTGAAGAACAGACTTGAGGCATTCACAAAAGCCTTTTTTGCACATGTGTAAAGTAATAATAATAAAAAAAAAAGTCCGAAACTGCAAAAGTGCAGAAAACCTCATGTGTGTCCTTAGATCTGGGCTCTATCAATTGGCTCTGCACAGAATTGTGGATAATGAGGGTCAGCTGTATATGAGGGCTCCGTGACTGGCAGGGAACATCATTTATCTGTCGAATATGGGGCAAAACCTTAAGCGAGCGTTGAATATGAAGAGAAAAAAATGGGCCAATTTCAGTCTGCTAGTTCTCACCCTTTTGGCAGTCCGTGGCAGAATATTCACGATGCCACCTCTGAAACCTTCTTTTCTTTGAAATTGCATTTGACCTTTTTTCCGTTAACTTTTCTCTCTCCTCCTTGTCTTGCTCGGTCCTGGGCGTTCCTATCTCTCAATCTTTGAAGATGTGTGTGGCATTTCCTGCCCTTCACCGGGAGAAATAATTAAAGCTGAATAGAAGGAGACAAAAAAAAAGATTTCTTGGAAACTACCAGCTTAGACTTTTTTCTCACTGAATTGAATTGAGGAGCTCTCTTTCTGAGCAATACCCATTTGGGGGAAACGGCTGATGCCCGGGGACAATTTTTCTTCCCCAGAGTCAAAGGGGCAATGTGCTAAACATCTTTCTTTCCCTCTTGGCTTGAAATCTTGGTTTATTGTATTCCAATTTTACAACAGGATTGCATTACCATTTTTTTTTAAATGCTGAAGTGCTGGTTTCTTTTCATCCTGGATTACAGAGTAAATCATTAATCTTTAAGGAACAGAACGCAGACATGTAACAGTGATGAGTTCGCGCGAACGGCCTGAACATAGACAATGGTCTGCCCCAATTATAGAAAACAGCAGGAGGTCAATGTGCATGATCTTAATTAGGCAGAAGGTTTAAAAAGGACTTATCCCTGCTGTGATATTCCTCCACTCTTTTTTCCCCTTAGGGCAACAAGTCACTTTTTACATTGTATTTGGCTCCTGAAAGCATCTGAACGCTCAGATCCTGAGCGTATGTGTGAATGCATCCGTGTAAACAATCTTGCAGTCTCATCTCTCACTGAAGAACAAATGAACGGGAAGCTAGCATACTGCAAATGAAGGGGACACCCAAATCTAAATCTTGATTTTCAAGAATGCTCCCCAATCCTACATAAAACTTTTAGAAAGTTTTTTTTTTAAATTTTTATTGAATACAAAAGAAAGAAAAAAGATTAAAAACATTGAACATGGTAAATCGTCTTTGATATACAAATGGAGGGAAAAAAGAATGGGGTCAACAGCAAAGATATAAATAGAGGCAGATACTAAGAATGTATAGCTGTATATAGATATTTCATATGTAGTTAATGTACAGTATGGACTGACAAAACGGAGATGTATATACATTTTCTCTAGAAACCTGTTTGTAAACAAAAGCGAAAATTCGAATTGATGTTGGAACAAAAAAATGAAGGAGGTGACTTCTCGCCATCTTTCAAAGGATATCAGCGGCGAACTCTGTGATCTGAATAGAAAACAAAGATGCTTCTCTGGGATGGGTGGATGAAAGCTGAAATACCAGCATCTTTTTCATCACCTACTTTTAAAGCACGAAGCCAAAGTTGAAATGCTTCTGGATTCCAACCTAACCATCTGCAGAGTTATTTATTTATTGGATTTAGAAAGCACCTAAGTCTCTGGGCAGCTTACGGCATTAAAAGATAATGAAACAATGAAAAATAGAAATTGTACATGCCCAGGAAAAAAAAAATTGCTTCAGAGAAATGGAACTATAGAAATGCTTGATACCCACCTTACTTAAGCTTGGGAGAACAGCCAGAGTTTCAGAGGTTTCTTGAACATTATCAGGGAAAGAATATCTGGGGTGGATGCTGTTTGACAGGGCAGGAGCTGAGGGCTGGAGTAACACAAGGCAGGTGCTATGAGTGGCCTAGGTTTACTCATTCTTGGTTGTGTGAATGTGCCTGTAAACAGCAGTATAGCAGTAACTTACGAAGTTCAACTTCTTCCCGGTACAATAAAAGGCTCTGGTTTATTTTGCTAGCCAATATGCTTGATCTTAGTTGAGTGATCTTAGTTGTTTGGAAGTTGAGATGAATGTGAGCCAGTTCTTGGGTTTATAAGCAAGCTTTTCTACAGTGTGTTTGTGATGCCAGAGATCAGTTCTTCTTGTCTGAGGAAGCTACAGCTAAGCATTTATTTCCCATTAGCTAATAGTCCAGCTGTGCAAAACACATTCCTTGCACTGTTAGCTAGTCCAGATTTGTACAAATTGCAATGGAAGAACTCCGTGTATTTCATTATCATTTCACCAGCAAGACCTGGATAGCTTTAGTGTTTAAATCAGAATTCCTATGGTCTTCTTGCTTAGGAGTTTGTTATTGGAAGATAGAGCAGTTTCCGGACTCAATGTTTGAGGCCATGATCACTTGTCTCTTCTCATCCTCCATGGAAGAGAATCAGTGGATCACAGGGCACATACATGGCACACACACTTTGCCTTGGAAGATCTTCACGTCTTGTTTCTTGACACTAAAAAGCTGGGTGACTAATAATGGATTGTTGTTTAAGGTAGTTGATATGTTCTTACTCTGAATATGGCTATACAGATAGTCTTTAGCTTACAAACACTTATTTAATAATCATTTGAAGTTACAACAGCAATGAAAAAAGTGACTTATGACCATTCTTCACACTTATGATCATTGCAGCATCCCAATGGTGGAATTCAAATCCCTGAACAACTAGTTCTCTGTGTGGATGCAGGCCTTGGACTCTGAGGCCTAGAACAGACTTACGGAAGTGGCATCCCTGCACTTCCGGTGGGCCATTCTAGGCCTGGGAGGCCTCCTCCAGGCTTCCCAGGCATTGAACGGACTTCCGGAAGCAGTGTGCATTCAGTCGGTTCTCCGAACTCAACAAAATTTAGCTACCAGTTCTGCTGAACTGGTGCGAACCAGCTGAATCCCATCACTGCAGCATCCCCACGGTCACATGATCAAAATTTCTGTGTTTGGCAACTTGCATGTATTTATTATGGTTGCAGTATCCTAAAGTTTTTCCAAGTCCAGGCGACGTTCCAAGCCGACTTTCCATTGACAAGCAAAGTCAATGAGGAGAGCTGGATTCACTTAATGACTGTGTGTTCACTTAACAACTGCCGTGATTTACTTAACCGTGGCAAAAAAAATGGTTATAAAATGAAGTGCATCTCGCCTCACAACTGCCTGGTTTAGCAACCAAAATTCTCATCCCAATTGTCATAAATTGAGGACTGCTTATAGAACACTGTACTCATTTAAAGAAAAAAAAAATTGCAATATTACGCCTTTAGTAATATCTCATTGGTAGCCGGGCCCAGTTAATTTTTAGATAAATTCCATAGAAATGCCAAATGTCTTGGAAAGAAATGCCCTGTAACCTTAACTCTTTCAAGCTTGGGATTCTTGTGATTTCAACCTGGATGAAGGGAAGAATTAAAACCCCTTTGCAAGGCTGCACATAATTCCGAGAGCCCAGCTTAAGCTGTGGGGAGTACGAATCAAGATTGCTTCCAAGTGAGCAGCTTGCTCTATCCAAATTTATAAAGGTCCTCTCCATAAAAATCTGACCTCCATTTAAAGGTGATTTCAATTTTTCCCCTTCTCCCCTTCGTGAAGAGCTGAAGCCTGAAAGTGCAGTAACAGCTTCTCTGCAGATCGGTGCTGGAGGTGGTCAGTGAATCATTATCCCCAGAGCCTATTCTTCAATTGGACATAAATACATTGCTCATGAATTAATGGGAAGCCCAAACTGTAGCAGCTCCTGTTAACTATCAACTTGCAATGGAAAAACAGAGAGAGGGAAAGAGAGAGAGAGGCCATTTCCCTAAAGCATTGCTTTCCGATCCTTTCTCGCTATTACTTAATGTCCAAATGAGACATTGGTAGTCTGAGAAATAATGAAGAGAATGCGCAAAATACTGACAGGTAGGCTAGCTAAGTGTGGATTTTACAAAAACGTTTAAAGACTTGTGTCTTGCATGTCAACCCAAAAGGAAGATCCTGATGAAATGTAAGTATTTCTTCTACAGCAGTGATGGCGAATCTATGGCACGGGTGCCAGAGGCGGCACTTGGAGCCCTCTCTGTGGGCACATGTGCCGTTGCTCCAGCCTTGCCTCCCCCCACGACCCTCTCCTCACCAGCAGCCCCCCCTGGAGGAGAGTCGCCCGCAAGCATGGCCCACGTGGAGCAGCGCAGCCAAGGACATGGCAGCCAGGCAGCGTAGACAAGACTCTGCCCTCACGCCCCATCGTGCACAGTTGATGCTGCGGGAAGAGGGCGTGGCCATGGCACTGCTGGGCTGCCTGGGCGATGTGCGGCGGGCCCTGGAGGAAGTGAGTGGCCCTGCGGGCAGGCGAGATAGGGGCAGGGCAGGGGCAGGGCAGAAGATGGAGCAGGGGCGGGGCCAGTTTTTGGGCACTCGGTCTCTAAAAGGTTCGCCATCACTGTTCTACAGAGTTCATTTCATAGTTGCTGCTTTACGGGCGTATGGTAGAGACACATGAGTGAGAAGTGATTGTTACAATTCTCTGTTGTCCAAGCCCAGTCTCATGCTTTCCAAATGATTCATTATGTGCCATCAAGTCGGTGTCAATTTTTAGCTACCTTTGATCAGGATAATCTTCCCTCTGTTTGGTCTTTCAGATCTTCTAATGGTGTGCTCTTTTCTTCCATTTTTTCCCCCCAGCTTCACAGACTTCTTTCTTCAGAATAGCACACTGTTTTTGCTCCTCTTTTTTCTATAAAATTGGAGCAGTCATTCTTTGGGAGTCCATGAGTACTTACATTGCAAAATGGCAGTCCTGGTAGACTTGGACAATTAAACAAAGCCCCCAAAAAGCTCCCTTTATTTTTGATTGGATTTCTGGGCAGGTGACAACGTTTATAATGAAAATAATTGTGGAGGAATGTGGTCCGTAATTGCAGTTGGAAAGGGCTGTTTACCAGAGGGCAAAAGGACAGCAAAGTCTACTCTAGAATGTTTGGTGGGCAGGAAGAGGGCTACGACAAACCCTCCTTAGCAATTCACAGGCTATATGTCTACTTATTGCAGATATTTGCTTTAGTCTGGCAAAATTCTGTCTGTAGGCAAGCAACAATAAAGGGACAACTCAGAAGTAGCTCTACATGTCATCTTTACTTCTATAGGCCTAACAGTAATGGAGTGTAACACAATCCCCTATTTTTGTTTTCTAAGAGTGACCTTTCTGGAGCTAGTGGCATTCTTGTAAATCAGACATGTCAAACACAAGGCCTGGGGACCAGATGTGGCCCGCAAAGTGGTTTCATGTGGCCCGCAAAGCCATCCTGGAAACAGTGAGGCCCCCACTGCCTTGGCCCTGGCTGCCTGGGAGCCAATGTACAATTTTGTGGTGGCCATCTTTGCTGAAACGCATTCAGTCTTAGCTCCACAAGGCCGTCTAGAAACAGCGAGGAACCAGCCCCTGCCGCATTGGCCCCGCCCCCTGGGTGCATGTTGGGGAGGTGTCACTCTTTGTGAGGAATGAAGAAATGGACCATGCCTTGGCACTTGCCCTGGTTCCACCCCATTCTGCCAGAGACCCTCAGATCTGTCCCACTCCTGCCCAGGCCCCCACAGGCACCCTTGACGCAAACGATGTAGAGCTGGCCACGCCCACCCAGTAGGACACACCCACTCCATCCACGTCCACCCAGTAAGCCGCCCCCCCCCGCCCCTCCGAGGGCAACCGTAATGCTGATGCGGCCCTCAATGAAATTGAGTTTGACACCCCTGTTGTAAATCAAGAGAATACTAGCAGCTGGCACTTTACTATAGAGCAGACCAGCTCCATACTTATTTTTTAAGTTGATATGGAGCCCATAGGGAGGGTCTTTCACATAGACAATTGCCTTGTAATGATCTCCTATTCAGAATTCAGAATACATAATTAGGTATTATGACACTTCATTAAGGATCAATACATTAGGCAAATAAGTGCAATGGACAAGTTAAGATGGATGGGCCATTTTCTCCCACCAATTCTGATTAAACTATTACTTTTCCACCTTGAAATCCTATTTTAGGATCAAAACTCCATTTGCTCCATTTCTCCAGTTGCACAATTTGCGGAGAATTTGACCAGCTAATTTGTGGCTAACTCTGTTTTCGACACCGATTGCAATCAAAATGGTTCTTTGACACAAATGCATGTATAAAGAGGAGAGAACCCTGATGTTAAATTAATGAAGACAGAGGGGGAAAGATATACTGCCCAAAGACATATTAAGCAAAACCAGCCCATTTTTTTGTTTATGCCATCATTTATAACAGATTTGAATGCCTTGCCTAACACATTACGAAAATTTAAATTCACAGTTGATTGGATTTCTGTTGGTTTCATTAGATTATCTTTTTCAATATTCAGTAGATGTACTGCTTTGTGAATGAGAGTCCGAAGCACAGATTTCTCGTGTGTGTGTGTGTGTGTGTGTGTGTGTGTGTGTGTGTGTGTGTGTGTGTCTGAGAGAGAGACATTGTGCTCTCACCATTCTTTGGCGCATTCAATTTGGGGGCATGGGATAGGCAGAATTCTGCCTCTATGCTAAAACATGATCTTATGGTATTATTTATTGCATCCTTACCTGGAAGCCTCCATCAACATATGCTATTGTGTAATTCCAAGTAAAATATCTGCCTTTTTTCCACTCTCTGGGATTTGCTTTTTAAAACAAGAGTTTTAAAGCCATGGAGCAGTCATTCACTTCCATATTCTGTAGGATTTCAAGCTCCACCACCTACACAAGTTTTGGATGCCTTCCAATCAATAGTTTGACATCCATCTTTTTCTGTTGCTTTGATCTCTGGCAAGGATCTCTACCAGATAATTGTAAGATTTCTTGTCTTTTCACCAGGAGTGGAGAACTCATGCTTGCCCTGAAATTGCTAAGCCATAACTCTTGGCTGTATGGGGGTTTCAGCGAGCTGTAAATAAAGAATATTTGGAAGGTTATCAACCCTGGTTTATAGTTTTGGCCTCTGTTAAGGACCACTCTATGAAAGCAAAAGCTGGATTTGGAAGAAGAAACAGAATTGAACGAGCACTGAGTAATTAGCAAAGTCAACCAGTATCAAGGCTCTGTGATGAACTGGCTTGATAAATAACCCTACACATCACCTCATACATTGACACTTCCCTGTAAGAATTAAGGGAGTGCAGTGTAAAACAAGTGCACCTAGAACCATGCAAGATAGATGTTAAGAAAAACAACAATTTAACAAAGTTAATGATGTTAACTTTAAGAGCCGTGGTTGTGCAATGGTTAGAATGTAGTATCGCAGGCTAATTCTGCTGATTGCCAGGGGTTTGATCTTCACCATCTCAAGGCTGACTCAGCCTTCCATCCTTCTGAAGTCAGTAAAATGTGGTCCTAGGTTGGGGGCAACATGCTGACTCTGCAAACCCCTTAGAGAGGGCTGTAAAGCGGTATATAAGTCTAAGTGCTATTGTTATTGTTATTGCTATGTTATTACAAAAGAATTCTAGCAACTGCTGGGTATGAATTGGAAGCCCTATTTATAGTGAATTAAAGGTTGATGTACTGGAAGCCATTTTCTGGTGCCTGTGTGAGGTAGTGGAGTATAAGCCACTTTGTGGGGGCAGGGGGATGGTTTCCAACTATCATCTGTTTTAGTAAGAGTATATAGTCTGGGGAAAACATTTCAATATGCCCGGATGGCAGAACTTACTAGTTCCACCCTTGTAGCGTCTTCGGCATGTATTCAAATTTGTGAGGAATAAAAATAGTGGCATTGGCAAGTCCTGTTTGAATTGGACTGCACTTTTTAAATATCAGAGCTGTCATCCTTCTCTCACTTCTATGCTTTGCTTAGATGCCAGTCTGCCATACATTACGGGGGGAGGGGAATGCTCAAGGAGAAGTTAGGGAGGGGATCTGCAAGCAAGACATGGGAAACCAAAAGCGCTAGTTGTGTCATCCAGGGACATCTCAAAGTCGAGGTCCTGGGAATTGAATGCAGCACCTATCCATCTACCAACCATGACAGGGATGTTACCAAATACCTTCTCTAAATGTGATTGGACAATGGGTAGATAAGCAGGGGAGTGGGTTGGGGAAGGGGGAAGTTAACCTTGGGATTTTCACTCTCAAATTTTAGTTCTGGCTTTGTACTACTGTAACCACAGTATGGACAGTATTTAATATTTATTTGCTATGTATATGTAGGGGTGTGGGTCTATACATATGTTGTACACAGTATGTTTAGGTGTGTGTCATGTATGTGTTTCACTTTGAGGGCAGGCAACTAAATTTCATTTTTGATGTCTGCCGTTGTGTCCACAGTAAAAAAAATGACAATAAAGGTTGAGTTGCCTTGCCTTGCCTTGCCTTGCCTTGCCTTGCCTTGCCTTGCCTTGCCTTGCCTTGCCTTGCCTTGCCTTGCCTTATCTTATATCTTATCTTGTAGTAAAAGAAATCTTTTCACTACAAATGGAGTTGAGAGTGGTTTTTTTCCCCCTTAAGGGACCAAGTTGGAATTTTCACCTACTCTAAGAGTGAACAAAATCCAAGCCATTGGTTGGTTAGGCATTGTGCTATGCCTTAGTTTTAACCAAGGTTTGTGGAATGGACTACAGCTGGCTGAATCCAACCAGTGCAAAAATGAATAATGGCTTAGTGGGCGGATGAACCATTTGTCTCCTTTCCAATATTCGGCGTCCCCAAACAGAATCCATCATACGCTGTAAAGCAAAGCTGACTGCTCTTGGGTTTGTTATTGGTTTATTTGGGTTGCCGGACTACAAATCAACTTCCAGTGTGCCTGGCATATTTCTTGAAAGTGAGTCCAGTACTATTATGACAACCCTGTAGTAGTTATGAGCATACTTCACTGTCATTTAAAAACGTGTAGTATTGAATTGAAAAGGGGAAAGGAGGGAATAGCTTATTTTCCGAAAGACCATTCAGTTCTCATAACAATCACTCACACTGTCTTGTTTTAATTTTCATTTGCAGTCTTGCTGTTCACCTAATTAGGTTATTCTCCCCTCCCATTTCTTCCTACAAGTAACTGAATAGCATTTACTTAGATTATTGTGCATTTTGTCACATGACGGCCAAAGTTAGACCTGATTGGGTCTGTACTTCTGACATACTGAGTTGTATGAGATTCTGGAAATAAGTAAGGATCTAAGGAAAATCTAAGGAACAAAGCTACCGACAAAACATTTACGTTCTATGAAAAGATGGCCAGTAGCTTCAGAGCTTTTGAAGGAATAGTTACTTGTCTGTTCCCTTTTTCTTCGATTTTTAAGGCTTCCCACTCGTCAGGTACCTGAGAATGTCTTAACGCTGGATTAAAAACATCAGAGTACAAAATAACAAAGCCATACAAAACATATTGTGCCAAAGACAATTAACTGCAAGTACACACCGAAGCAGGTTTATGCAAATGTCCCAGCCTAGTGTCTGGAAAAGATAAAAGATATTCCATCGAAGAAGGATTTGTTTGAACATTCTTAGATTTAACTTTAAAAAAAATGTCCTGCAAAAAACTCCCCAGAATTTTCTGCTACTTACCCTTAGGGTGTGCAAAGATTTAGAATTCCTCCAAATTCATATTTAAATATGTGAGAAAGACCTTGAGAGATGCTCCTTAGGGCAGGGGTAGGCAACCTTGGCTCTTTTATGACTCATGGACTTCAACTCCCAGAATTCCTGAGCCAGCATGGCTCAGCTTGGAAACCTCTCCCTTTCCCCTCAGCATGGCTGGCTCAGGAATTCTGGGAGTTGAAGTCCACGAGTCATAAAAGAGCCAAGGTTGCCTACCCCTGCCCTAGGGAATGGTCAGATAAGAGATGGCGTAGCCCAGTGGTCCCCAACCCCCGAGCCGTGGACCAGTACTGGGCCACAGCATGCCAGCAACTGGTTCACACAAACAAGGAAAGCCCCATCCACAGGAAGCAGGCAGCACACAAAACCACGTCCCCTCCGGTCCGCAGAAAAACCTCTCTCCACGTAACTGGTCCCTGGTGCCCAAAAGATTGGGGACCTCTGGCATAGCCCACAGTTGCAAAATGGGCTGAGAAAGAGGATATGAAATAGCTAATTGGTTAATTGTTTTTGAGTAAATAGTACTGACTTGAGGGAGACCTGCTTCTAGATCAGTTGGTTTTGATGGAGTGTTTCAGAGGAAAAGGTTGGGGTACAGTGGCACCATTTGATGCCTTAGAAAGTTCCCTGTTCCTCTTGTACCCCGATTTTATTTGTGATATTCTGATGCATCCACTAATTATTTTATCCTTGCCAGAGGGAAGTCTCTGTGTGTGTACATGTGCAGGTATGAATATCTATTTTTCATGCCACCATTATTTACACCCATCTGTTGGTGTGCTACTGTTCATTTTCTTTGAGAGCCCCCAAGGTATAGCATCACTGGTGCCATAATCGAGAAATAAATGAAAATACTTGATTTTTTTTCTGCTGCTGCTGCTGCTGTAGCGTTACAGTAGGTTTTAGTTTACAGTTTTATAAGGCAGGGTGTGATGCAAATAATAAAAATAAATAGTACCATAAAAAAGTTTCATACGATAAATCAGAGGACGTTGGGTGGTCTTCTTCTTCTTCTTCTTCTTCTTCTTCTTCTTCTTCTTCTTCTTCTTCTTCTTCTTCTTCTTCTTCTTCTTCTTCTTCTTCTTCTTCTTCTTCTTCTTCTTCTTCTTCTTCTTCTTCTTCTTCTTCTTCTTCTTCTTCTTCTTCTTCTTCTTCTTCTTCCTCTTCCTCTTCCTCTTCCTCTTCCTCTTCCTCCTCCTTCATAGTTTCTTCTTTTTCTTCTTCACTGTTGGCAAACTAAGACCTTTCATAGCCTCCAAAGATTTTCCTCTATATTCCTCCTCCTCCTCCTCCTCCTCCTCCTCCTCCTCCTCCTCCTCCTCATTCCACTGGAAGTCTTGCAGCTGGAAGGATTTCCCCTGTAGAGTTTATAGACACAAAATCCATCAGATGGTTCTTGGTCTCTCTTTTCGGGTCCACATCCATCCTTTGATTTCCATTCGCCTTATTCATTACCTTTCCAGTGCCTCTCCGAGAAATAATTGCTTTTAATGGGTCTGAAGTGCCCATAATTGTTATTAAAGAGCTCTTTAGACTATCTGATCTAAAAATGACATCCCTCTGATCTGAGTAGCTCTTAAAAGAATTCATCAGGCCTTGTTCCTCATCCAGTTGTTTAGAATAATCTGAACTCATTATTGCCCTAATGAGCCAGCAACAATATGATATTCTAGGTACTACAGTAGTTGGCTCTGCAGTTGTGAGGGAGAAAAGAATTCACTCATGTCTGATCGGGCCTATTTTCCTTTTTGCTTCCATCTGATATTGTGTTTCCTCCTCTTCTGTATTTGGGGACAAGACAATATGCTTCAATGCTAGAGGAGCATTGCCATCATCCTTAAAAACTTGAGAATAAATGTAAAAACTGCTCAGAAAATTCTTTATTCTCGCAAGCATTTAGAGTAGTCAACTGATTTAAGATGGAATCATTCTTTAATTACCCTGTTGGATAATGGGAGCAATGCATAACTTTCAGTAAGGAGATTACTACTACTACTATACTACTACTACTACTACTACTTCTTCTTCTTCTTCTTCTTCTTCTTCTTCTTCTTCTTCTTCTTCTTCTTCTTCTTCTTCTTCTTCTTCTTCTTCTTCTTCTTCTTCTTCTTCTCCTTCGTCTTCGTCTTCTTCTCCTTCTCCTTCTCCTTCTCCTTCTCCTTCTCCTTCTCCTTCTCCTCCTCCTTCTCCTTCTCCTCCTGCTCATCATCATCATCATCATCATCATCATCATCATCATCATCATCATCATCATCATCATCATCATTAGATTTCATTGCACAGTCAGTCTGACTGGATTTGGCATTTTTATTCATCTATCAAGTCCTTCCCAAGACAGGTGTTGTTGTTTGATGGTGTTGAAGGTATTACTGCAGGACATAAGTTGTTCGAACTAAAGCTGCCTTTTGCAATTGACTGATGGTGATTTTGTCAATACCAGTGGTGCTTAAATGGTGTTCTGGTTGTTTTGGGATTGTATCCAAGGCGCCTATTACTATCGGTACTATCTTTGCTTTCTTTTGCTACAATCATTCTACTTCTATTTGCAGATCTTTGTATTTTGTTATCTACTCCAGTTCTTTCTCTTCTCTTCTGTTGATTATTATTATGCCATCTTGTTTGTCTCATTCATCCTTCATTAAAGCAGAAGCAACCATTAGTAAAATCAAAATCTGCAAAATTGCAAGTCTGTGGTCACAACGAAAGCCCAGTCCTTTTGTGCATGCTTGTGAAAAAAGTACAAATTGGTTGTAACATCACGGCCACCATTTCACAGATGTTGTCCACCATTGCCAGATGGTCTCTGATTTGAAGTCACACAATAGTGCATAAGAAAATTTGTGAATCATTATAGTTAATTTCTTTATCTTCTTTTAGAGAATGATGATGTCTTAGATAGTATAGGAAGGCATTGTTTAAACTCTTCACCATGTCTCAGTTATTCTCTACGTTGTATTTTAATGTCTGTGAGCAAACTAGAATTATTTTTTTGTTCTGATACTACTTAATGTAAAACCCTTTGATTTGTTTGTGTAGCTGTTTCCCATTGTGAACCTATGTTAATGACTCAAGTGATTATTTCAGATAATTAATTGATGTTAATTACTCCAAGATAAGAATCATATTCTCAGCAGAAAGAAAAGCTAAATCAGAGCTTAAGAGAGAAGCCGAGGCCCCTTCTATTAAAATTACCTCGATCAGATGAGAAATATGAGAAGCAGCTGGACTGTTAACTCTCTCTTCTTTATTATCATTATTCCCATCTTTTGTGTCTTTCATTCTCCCAGAATATCACCAAACTTAAGAAACAATTCATGGTACGCTTTGAGAAATCTATTGATATTTGTCTAGCTTTTCCTAAAACTTAAGCCAGGTTCACCAGTAATGTTGCTCACATATTTTGTGACTTGGTTTAGTTCAACCCTGAGTTACAAATATTCTCTTCTATCAGGACTAGGTTCATGTCAGACCCAAGGAACCAAGAACAACACAATGAGGGAGTAGTTTCTTTAATGTTGTTCCCCCGTAGGCAGAAATGTTGCCAGACAAAAGCAACAATCTGCACAATTACTAGATATACCTTGTGGATATCTTTTTCTGCACACCAGGGATTCCAAGCTTCTTTGTCTCTTTGCTTTTTGTGAAAGGGACCTTTCCTCCAGGGATTCTGGACTACATTCCACCACAGTTCACTGTTGTTGCTGTGGGATGCATGTTGTTCATACTGTTCATAAGAGAAGATGGTGGAAATATGGGACAAAACACACACACATATATGCAAGCTACAGTTTCAAGTTCTAATCTGAGTTGGTGGTGGTCCAAAAACCTGTCTTGATTCCCCTTCAGGTAACCCTTGACTTAGAACCATTTGTTTGTGAAGTTACAACAGTACTGAAAAAAGTCACTTAGAACTGTTTTTCACGCATACAATTGTTGCAGCGTCCCCTTGGTCACATGATCAAGTTGACATTTGGCAATATTTATGACTGTTGCAGTGTCCCGGGGACATGTGATCACCTTTTGCAATCTTCTGACAAGCAAAGTCAATGAGAAGACAAAGTCACTCAATACCCATGCTACTAACTTAACAACTGCAGTGCTTCATTTAACAACTGTGGTAAGAAAGGTTGCAAAGTGGAGCAAAACTCACTTAACAACGGTCTCACTTAGCAACAGAAAAAATTGGCTCCGTTGTGGTCGTGAGTCGAGAACTGCCTGTATTTCCAAATAAATCTAGGCTGCTAAACTTTGCGGGTTAGAAAAGTGTTTTGTGATGAAACTGGTGGTAATTCTGATCTGCATCTACAATAATAGTTCTGGTGATTCTGATCTGCAACAATAGATTAATGCCATCTGTTGTGAAATTGAATTACCCTCTTTGCTAAAATACAGATACCAAGGATAATAAATTTGTGGTATTGCAGATCCCCATTCTGTTGCCATTTATCCTGCTCAAAATATTTCTTGCACTTAAGTGTCAGCCAAACAATCCTCCTTGGATTTGCATTCACTGTTTAGAAAGTATCCGTATTGTTTTTCCTTCTAGCATTTCAGTTTGCGAGTTTTTTCATTGCAGTAGAATTAATGCAGTGACTTCCTGCATTTTGTTGGCACGTAATGATCGGCAGAAGCTTGCTTGATTATATTCTTTTGACTGGGAATTGTGGGAGTTGAAGTCTACCACATCTGGCAAGTACAGGATTGGGACAGCTCTTTTAATGAAGGGGTGCAGTTGAAATTGTCAATATGGTTCTCAATGGAGAGACATGAATCTTTTCCATTCTGGTGACATACTGATAAAGCAGTAGGTACTAATTACTGATAAATTCAGTAGGTACTGAAATCCTTACTCACTGGTTTCATATGTATACCCCTTAATTTGTGTGACTTAAAGAAATGGAAAGATTATTGATGTGTTCTGGATTCTTACCTGTCTTAGCTGATGAACTGACCAGGCCAGGATGGGCAAACCGTAGAGGTAATAAATTTCTCTTTGTGCAAAAGTGCTTTGGAAAAACATTTCAAGAAATGTAGGCATCGCTTCTTTAGAAGCAAATAAACAGTAATATGTTCAGTCTTACATATTCCTCATTATTGTCCAAGTGTCCCATTCTGAAATAAAATTGAGCATGTGGTGGTGGCCCACCTCAAAATACAGCTGAATAAAAATAATTGTTTAGATCCAAAGTGCAGTAGAATTCTTGGTCTACTTTTAGGTGGACAAGCTTAGAATTGTTCAAGCAGTGTTTTTCTTTTCCTTGTGACAATCTATGAAAGTAGAAGTTGGACTTGGAAGAAACAGAATTGAATAAGTATTGACAGCTTTTAACTTTCAGGTCGGAGAAGACTTTTTAAGGGTGCTATGACAAACAGGGAAAATGAACAAATAGCAATAGCACTTAGACTTATATACCGCTTCACAGCGCTTTACAGCCCTCTCTAAGGGATTTACAGAGTCAGCATTTTGCTCCCAATAATCTGAATCCTCGTTTTACTGACCTTGGAAGGATGGAAGGTTGAGTCAGTCTTGAGCTGGTGAGATTCGAACTGCCAAACTCCTGGCAGCTGGCAGTCAGCAGAAGTAGCCTGCAGTACTGCATTCAAACCACTGTGCCACCAAGGCTGGAGTTTTCGCTCAAAGCATTAAAGCCTAAGCTTTGACTATCATGCTTTGAACATATCCTATCTGCAGAGACCCAGATCATTTGAAAAATTCATAGTACTTGAAAAAATTGAAGGAAAAAGAGAAGAGAAGGGCCAAGAGCAAGATGGATGGATTTGATTATGACAGCGGTGAATGCACCACTGAGAGACCTCAAAGGCCAAGTGGAACAGAAATCATTCCAGGGAGTGTCTATCCAAATATTTGGCTAAGAGTCATCATCAACTTAACGGCGCTCAGTCAATGAATCATTCTGGGCCACATATTAAAAGAAATAGGAGAAATAAGTAAAGAGCAGGAAAAGGATCAGTTTAGGAAGAAAACAAATTATTAAGATCGCTGGACAATTAATCATCTCACAGCGATAGCAGTTGCAAGAGATTTCGCAATCCTCTGGACGTTATTTGCTAATCTGTCAGCGAAAAGGAAGCAAGTGATATCCTTGACTCCTCTTACATAACTATCTATGAGTCAGAAGAAGAGTTACTCCTGTTGTTCTTGGATTGGAGTATATTGAAGTCTTTCCAAAAGGGAAGGATGGTGAAATGTATCAGATGAGGATAAAGGCTATCTGGGGACCAGCACAAAGGATGCATGGAAAGTGCTCTTCATGAGAGTACAGTCTCACAGCAGATCCATGTATACCAACTAGAGGGCTGTTTAGTGCCACTTGAGAGAGATCTGTTATTCCAAAGAAGCCATTTAAAACATGGAAAAGATTCATCAATGTTTCTGGTTTCTTAAATCTGTAGAAATACTACTTGGTCAAGGGAAAGTTATTAAAATAATTAATATGATAGTAATGTCTCCACTTATTATTATTATTATTATTATTATTATTATTATTATTATTATTATTATTATTTAAATTTATATACCGCCCTATCTCCCTTACGGGACTCAGGGCGGTGAACAGGCAATAATAAAAATCACAGTAAATATTACATAAAAGCCTGCTCTAAAATATAAAACCCCTAACAAAACCCAATCAAAACTACGCCAGGCCGGCCG
>NW_015386879.1:268192-270642 GCF_001527695.2 Protobothrops mucrosquamatus
TTGGAGCATTCACAGCTTCTAGAGGCAGGTTGTTCCACTGGTTAATTGTTCTGACTGTCAGGAAGTTTCTCCTTAGTTCTAGGTTGCTTCTCTCCTTGATTAGTTTCCATCCATTGCTTCTTGTCCTGCCTTCAGGCACTTTGGAAAATAGCTTGACTCCCTCTTCTTTGGGGCAGCCCCTGAGATATTGGAACACGGCTATCATGTTTCCCCTCGTCCTTCTCTTCATTAAACTAGACATACCCAATTCCAGCAACCGTTCCTTGTATGTTTTAGCCTCCAGTCCCCTAATCATCTTTGTTGCTCTTCTATGGCCTCTTTCTAGAGTCTCAACATCTTTTGACATCGTGGTGACCAAAACTGGATGCAGTATTCCAGTATTAAAAAGAATTAGAGAAGTAAAACTATCATAATGTTTCAGAATCCTTTGATGAGGTGTTTCTGGTTCTCTCATCCCATGGAAATACCACTCAAATACACAAATGTTGTCACTTTGTGTAAAACAAGCACAGTTAGTTTCATCTGATAAATGTTGGAAGGATGTTAGCATATGCCCCATAGAATACAATCTGGGATTGTCTGCCAAATAAAATGAAGTCTGCTTTGACAGCTCTGTTAATGCGGAGAGAACATCTGAATAAAATAAACGTCTGAATAAAATAAAAAATCTGTAGAATGGAATTATGGGTGGCTTTTAAAATATCCTACTTTTTAAAAACAAACAAACAAACCATCTGCTGTTGACAGATGTAGTACTTCTTGTAGTAGAATTCTAGTTGGTTTTTTTCCGCTAGATAAAATGCCACTTTTTGTTTCTTTTTGTCGTTCTAAGGACTGGACTTTGTGGTGATTTTTGTTGATTTCATAGCATATCTATTGCAAAGATTGCAAATTAACAAGGGCTGTACAACTGCAAGTTAATTGCCAGATTAAAAAATAATTTAACTAAATCTTGGATGATGATAATACCCAGTACATATTCTCTGTGGAATATTATGCAAGAGTATGGCTCTGAAGTAAATTTGTTACATTGTGAAGATTTCTGAAACAAGCAAAAAAACAGATATACAAATACTGTAAAATCATCATTGAAAAATTTAGGCAGCTGCTACGTGAATTACGTATTGACGTTCTGTGACTAAAAGATGGAGGAGCAAATGTGATGAAAAGTAATCAAGATAATGTCCAGTATTTCCTGGATTGATCTCTGATTTTAATCAACCAGTCTAGAAAGGTATATCAGCGCAAAGAGGATGTGTTTCCTGCTTAAGTGAACTATGCCAAAAAAAAAAATTACAATCCAGTATGGATTCAATGGTGAAAAAAGTAAGGTTCTACATTTAGGCAAGAAAAACCAAATGTACAGGTATAGTATAGGGGGTACCTTGCTCAATAGTAGTAACTGTGAGAGGGACCTCGGAGTCCTAGTGGACAATCACTTACAGTAAATATGAGCCAGCCGTGTGCTGCAGCTGCCAAAAAGGCCAACACAGTGCTAGGCTGCATTAACAGAGGGATAGAATCAAGATCACGTGAAGTATTAATACCACTTTACAATGACTTAGTAGGGCCACACTTGCAATACTGCATCCAGTTTTGGTCACCACGATGTAAAAAAGATGTTGAGACTCTAGAAAGAGTGCAGAGAAGAGCAACAAAGATGATTAGGGGACTGGAGGCTAAAACATATAAGGAACGGTTGCTGGAATTGGGTATATCTAGTTTAACGAAGAGAAGGACGAGGGGGGACATGATAGCCATGTTCCAATATCTTAGGGGCTGCCCCAAAGAAGAGGGAGTCAAGCTATTCTCCAAAGCCCCCGAAGGCAGGACAAGAAGCAACGGATGGAAACTAACCAAGGAGAGAAGCAACCTAGAACTAAGGAGAAACTTCCTGACAGTTAGAACAATTAACCAGTGGAACAACCTGCCTCCAGAAGGGGTGAATGCGCCAACACTGGAAGTTTTTAAGAAGAAACTGGACAGCCATTTGTCCGAAATGGGTATAGGGTTTCCTGCTTGAGCAGGGGGTTGGACTTGATGACCTCCGAGGTCCCTTCCAACTTTATCATTATGATGATGATGATGATGATGATGATGATGATGATGATGATGATGATGATGATGTAAATGTGCTTTGATTTGGGATACAGAAAAGCAAAGTTGAAAGCTCCAGTTCTGTAACTTTGCAATGCAATGGCATGTTCTGCCATGATCTATTGCTGACTCTGAAGTGACAATTTGTTGGCTACACCAAGACCATTATTTGCCTCATTAATACCACTGGAACAAATTATTGCTTTGCAGCCTTGAAATGTGTAGTAGCGGTGGAGGTGATTGATATAACAAGTTCAGAAAATAATGATCAAATGCACATTCCAGGAGACAAATTCTTCAGAAGCAATTAAGTGTGATTCCAAAGAGGATTGCTGAAACATTTCTTTGTAAAG
>NW_015386879.1:270752-276880 GCF_001527695.2 Protobothrops mucrosquamatus
CACCAAGACCATTATTTGCCTCATTAATACCACTGGAACAAATTATTGCTTTGCAGCCTTGAAATGTGTAGTAGCGGTGGAGGTGATTGATATAACAAGTTCAGAAAATAATGATCAAATGCACATTCCAGGAGACAAATTCTTCAGAAGCAATTAAGTGTGATTCCAAAGAGGATTGCTGAAACATTTCTTTGTAAAGTACCTGATTGAATACAATACATCACTTTGGTTATTGTTCATTATTTGTGCACAGTAATAATTGAGGAAAAACGGTTGAAGGGGAAGCAGTTGGACGTGGGAATAGCTTAGAAAGAGGAGACTATAGAAAGTGAGCATTATACCAAATGAGAATCTAGCATAACTAGCTCAGTGTGATCAAGATCATAAACACTCTGATGTTTTCCAAATATTTTTGCAGTTGAACAGTATCAGTTTCAACCAAGAGCACCCAAAACAGAAGATTATGGTAACTGTGTTACAAAATAATTGGGTATATCCAGTGATTATTTGTTGATTTTATTAGATTTACGTGCCACCCTTCTCATCTAGAGGTGTCTCTAGACATTATTGTCAAATGCCACACAGCAAGTAAGCAAAGACCACACAGCAAGTAAGCAAGAACTACACAGATTTCAGTAATACATCTTTAATACAAATTTTAGAGTAAATACAGAATCTTGGAAATTATTTGTGGAATGTCTGGCTTTCATTTAGAATGAGTCAGCTAAGTCAGAGTGTTCTTGAATCTTTAAAGCACTTTAAAGTCATAGAATAATAGGATTGGAAGCGACCTTGGAGATCTAGTCCAGAGGTCCCCAACCTTTTGGGCACCAGGGACTGGTTACATGGAGAGTTTTTCCACGGACTGGAGGGTGCGTGGTTTTGTGTGCTGCCTGCATCCCACGGATGGGGCTTTGCTTGTTTGTGCGGACTGGTTGCTGGCATGCCAAGGCCCGGTACCAGTCCATGGACCGGGGGTTGGGGACTCCTGTTCTTGTCCAACTCCCTGCTCAAGAAAGGGAGGCTGGACAAATGTCTGTCTAGTCTTTTTTTTTTTAAGAACCTCCAGGGATGTAGCATCCACAGCTACTGGAGGGAAGCTGTGGTATCGATTGTTCTCATTGTCAGGAAATTACTCCTTAGTTCCAGGTTGCATCTGTCTTTAGTGAGCTTCCACCTGTTACTTCTTCTCCTGTGCTCAGGTGCTATGGAGAATAAGTCAACCCCCTTCCCTCTGTGAGAGCCTCTCAAGTATTGGAAGACTGCTATGATGTTCCCTCTAGTGCTTCTCTTTGATAGGCTAGCCCAGAGGCCTGCAACCTCGAGAACTTTAAGACTTGTGGACGTCAGCTCCCAGAATAGCTGGCTGAGGAATTCTGGGAGCTGGTCTACAAGTCTTAAAGTTGTCAAGGTTGCAGACCTCTGGTCTAGACATATCTAGCTCCCTTAACCATTCATCATATGATTTAGTCCAGGGGTAGACAACCTCGGCTCTTTTATGACTCATGGACTTCAACTCTCAGAATTCCTGAGTCAGCATAGCTGACTCAGGAATTCTGAGAGTTGAAGTCCATGAGTCATAAAAGAGCCCAGGTTGCCTACCCCTGGTTTAGTCTGTAGACCTGTAGTGACTTGAACTGAATTGCTGTTTATGAGATACAGTGCCTACCTCTCTGAAGGCTCATAGATATCAGTCTTTATGCTGATTATAATGGCTTTCCAAAATTTTGAAGTAGGATTTCTTTCCCAAGCTTTATCTGAAGATCCAGAATACTTTCTCGGTGAAAACAAAGGATCCTGCTGCTGAACTGTGACGGTAGCAATAGCAATAGACTTAAACTTATATATCGCTTTACAGTGCTTCACAGCCCTCTCTAAGTGATTTACAAATGCCAGCCTATTACCTCCAGCAATCTGGGTCCTCCTTTTTCTGACCTTGGAAGGAGGGAAGGCTGAGTCAACCTTGAGCCAGTGAGAATTGAACTGCCAAACTTCAGGCAGTTGGCCGTCAGCCGAAGTAGCCTACAGTGATGCATTCTAACCACTGCACCACCACAGCTTCTACATGGCCTTATTTGGCTGTGCATTTTTTAGTGTTTTTAGTATTTCATTTTTATGACCCCCTTGAGGGCTGGATTTAGAGGTCTGTTTGAAACCAACAGTGGTGGTTGAGTTTGACAAAGTTAATCATCTGAATATCCTTAGTGTGACCCTGGCTTTTTATAATTCAGGTTGTCTCTAGGGTGAAGGTCCCCAACCCCCAGGCTGCAGTCACTACCGGGCCATGAGCTATTCAGAACTGGGCTGCCAGAAGCAGCGGGTCAGAGCATGTTTGCACTCCATTTGTGTGAGCAGCGTGTGTGTGTGTCAGTTGCTCGCACAAATGGAGCTGTGCACGCTTGCCTGCCACGCGCATAGAACCATCCTCTCTCCCCCCTGTTGGTCCACAAAGCCGTACAGATTGGGGAACTCTGCTCTAGTGGATGTGGCAGACTTTTGTGAATGAGTAGGACTTACAGTGCATATTGTATCCTTCACCTAGTTGCTTGCCGATGTGAGTGCATTTTACTATTAGCAGACTTTTCTGGGTCTATCTTTCCTTAAGGAAAAAGCCTGCTAGGGTGAAACTGGATATGTGCTTTGCATGCCAAGTTTCCAGATGGATACCTTACATTTCTATGCAGGGTTGGTTGTGGAAAAGGAAAGAGGCAAAATCTGCCTGAACTGCTAAACAGTCACAGATATTCAGTGGCAGATCTTTTGATTAGTAATGTGGTACGAAGTAGCTTCCTGTGGTTTAATGATGCCTTCGCCCATTAATATGGAAGTATAACATTTACATTTGGTTTATATGTGAAGACCCATTCACAGTTATAATCTGGAAATTAGCTGTACGATCACCAACACTGATGCAAGTAGAATCCTGGGGACCATTAAATAATCAATATATTATAGCCTTGTATGTGCTTTAAAGTGTTTTCAGAAGAGCAGTTAGGAGCTATTTTCCTTCTGCTTCTGTTTCTTTTCTGTTCAGTTCTGTTATTTGATCTGAAAGCACTGAACAAAACTGTTACTGTAAGGGAGTACTTTTTAAAATATCTGGTGCATGGAGTCTCTTTTTAATTTGAAACCTTCTCAGCCGTAATATTTCACTGTGAGCATAATAATGTTTACCTCAAAAGACACCCCCACCAGGAATTGTACCTAAGTTTGTATAAAATGGGCCCAATTTTTAAAACATAGTACGTGTGGAACAATCACCACAGTTGGCTCATAAATCAGCTTTTATTGCTTATTGAATGTCATGTAACTGTGGTACTAAAATGAAAATCCAGCTCCCAAGTTACTGAGGATGGCTAATTTAGGTAAATTGCAAAATATTTCATAGGGATGTAAATGGGTAAACCCTTCTATGAGGCCAGTGTGGATAAAAATATATGATTTTTAAAGAATAATAAAGAGTTTGCTTTATGCTAAACTTGTTAAAGCAACACCCTTTTTATTGACAAACAATGCAGAGAGCCAGCAAGGTTATTTATTGAGCAGTGACTGCTCTTAAAACAGCACAGTTTCAAGGTTGAAAGAGTTCCAGCATTATTGAAACAGCATCAGAATGCTCCCTGCATTGTCTGAATGCCACCTTGCCAATGTGGAGCAACTGTTTTAAGCTCAAAGTGAGTTATTTTAATGCAAAATATATCAAAATACTTTGCACAACCCAAAGAAAGAGCAATTTGGAAGGATGGGAGCTCTCCAGGGTTCTGAAAAGGTTACTTGTTCTTAATGGTTGATACGCAAATTTTAAGACTCTTGCTATTTCTTCTTCAATCTTTAAGCCAGAATTGAGTTTGGACTGCTTTTGCATGAGGGGGTTACCCTCTCTAAGGTAGAATATATAACCAGTGGTCTTCAAAAAAAACCACAGAGGATCTATTTTTAATCTATTACACAGAGACAGGCTAAAATCTACCTTCTGGTCGATAATGTCTGTGGGTGAATAGAATTCAGCTTCCTGGTCCCAGTCAAACTGTCAGATTTTTTGAGAATGTCATGTTGTGTAAGTAAATATAAGAAATTTTATACATGTATAGAACTTATGTGCACACAGCTGCGCTTTGATGAAACAAGTACTGTATACAAACTTGCTTCTTGAACTACATTGTGATGGAGTTCAGGGGAAGAGTAAAATGATTGACTAGCCTTGAGTCACTTGTGGAGAGGAAGTGGCTGAAGGAAGATCCTCCTTAAAACTATGCAGTGTTTACCTTGTAGCTATGTAGTATGTGTTTTAGCCTGATGAGATTGATATCTATAATCGAGCAACAATAAACATACTACTCTTATTAGCTCTTTGTTTTGGTTCTAGTTCCTTGTGCCTGAGATGAATCTTGCCAGCACACTAAAGCCTGACTAAAGCATACACTACATAACTACTAAATAAATAACTACACTAAAGCACACAACACATAACTACTAGATAAATACTGAGAAGTTTTAAAGAGGATCTCCCTTCAGCTGCTTCTCCCCACTAGGCTAGTCAGCCATTCTACTCCTCCCCTTAACCCAGTGCCAGATTCCACCAAACATACAGGTTGACTTTAAGTTGTTATTTCTCAAGTTCATTTTACATTATTCTTACAGGCATCCTTGCTCCAAGGGGGTTATAAGACTCATTCTTTCCTTCCCTCCCTCATTTCATTCTCTCAGCAATCTTGTGAAAGAGTCAGGCTGAAAAATAGTCCAGGCATCAAGTAACCTTCAAGGCTGAGTTGGAGTGTGAACTTTGGCCTTTGTTCTGAGATGTCTTCCCAGGGATAAAGTAGGAAAATAATTATGTTCAGATACTGTTTTTACAGCTATGATCCAGTGACTTTGAAATTAGTGCTCAAAGAGACTCCATGCCCTCATGAAACGCCCTCCCATCTATTGCTAGTGTGTGACCCTTCATTTATGAAACTGTTTATGAGGGCGAGAGAGAATTTGATTAACTGTAATCAGAAACACAACTTCTGGTCTCTTTTAATTTTGGAAGTATGTAAGCCATCTGTTGTTTTGAAGCAGAGAGATTTAGTAATCAACTATAGCAATAAGAAGAAACTGAAGAAAATATATTAATTAAGAAACTTGGTTGGACTTTTATGTGTGTATATTTGTGTGTGTGTGTGTGTGTGTGTGTGTATAAAAGCTTTCACATTCTTTCTTTGCAAAACTGCTTTTATTGTTATTATTTGGGAAACAAATCTCTATATCTCTAAATCTCTATATCTCTATTTATATCCATATCTATATAGATCTAGATCTAGATATATTTTGACATGTGTTTAACTCTAAAATATATTTTGAGACTTTGCATTTTTGCTCAATGTCCATACCAAGCTGTATTAAGAAAGTATATCAAATATGACTTGGTTATGTCTGTTAAAATAAAAATTGGCTCAGTATTATTAATTTGTATAGGGGTCCCTTCTATTTTTGTGAGGCTTATGTTCAGAAAAAATTGCTGATTGCATTTTGCCTCTTTTTTTATTTTGCTAGTTGAGTTGCTGACATGTTATGGGTTTAGGATTTACTCTCTGGGAATTCCTAAAAGGTTAGACTAACAGAGGCCCTGCAGGTTTACCAAGGTACTATAATAAGCCGTCCACTTGATGTGTCTCCTCTATGGACGTCTAGTCCTATGAACTATTGATAAAACATTATTGAACCACTTCACTTTTACTGTATCTGTAAGCAAAGCAATAATAACAATTTTTTCTTTAAAAAAAATTGCAAGAGAGAGAAAAGGGAAAATTATGACCAGAGCTTCCATTAAATCTATACATCAGCGGGCGAGACGTCGGCGGTAGCTCAGGAGTTCTTGGCTTCCATGACGGCCTTGGACTTGACCCAGTTAATTCAGACCCCCACCCACACGGGTGGACACACACTAGATCTAGTTTTTGTCTCTGGCCAGTGGCAGAGTGATCTGACAGTAGGGGAGATAGTAGTTGAGCCCTTGTCATGGTCAGATCATTCTCTCCTAAGGCTGGGCTTCCGGACCGCCCCCCCTCGCCGCAGGGAGACGGAACCGCCCAGATGGTTCCGTCCCAGGCGACTGATGGACCCCGAGAGGTTCCTGACGGAGCTTG
>NW_015386879.1:279438-314722 GCF_001527695.2 Protobothrops mucrosquamatus
GAGAAAAGGTGGCGGAACTCAAACCTGGCCACGCCCTCATCAAACCCTAGGACCGCCCCTTTAGAGAACAGGAATGCAAGTAAAATTTGGGAGGGGCTATTTCCGGTGTGGGAGGGGCTATTTCCGGTGCGGCCGGCCCGGAAAAAGGTGCCGGAACGCGGTTCCGCCGCGTTCCGGCTGAAAAAAAGCCCTGACCATAAGTGATAACAATGTGAAATAGCATAAAATATAGTAAAACAAAATAATGGGTAGAGTAGAGTAGAGTAGAATAAGAAGAATAGAATAGAATAGAATAGAATAGAATAGAATAGAATAGAATAGAATAGAATAGAATATTTGGAAGGAATGCAATGGAGCAGAACAGAATAGAAAAACAAGTTCTAGGTACAAAGAGGTTAAAATAAGACAAGCCAGTGCTACAATTAAGAAAAAAAATTCCTAGTTTAAATATGACAAAGCAAAAGAAGCAACCAGGTTGCCAATGGTTATTAATATAAATAGGAGGGATTTAGAACCGAGACTATGAAAGGACTTACCATGTCATCAATCTCTTCTAATCATGTTTGTCACTAATTATTGCTGTGATGGGAGTGTTTAGCTATTTAGCAATTTTTGCCTATCAGATGCCAGAGAGAGAAAACACCTTTGTTCTGAATTGGCTTCATTGCCACTGTTTTAAAACGATCAAGGATGGAATGGTTGGCAATCAATAAATGTCATTTGCTCCATTTGAAAGACTTAAGACAACACCCCTTCCTCCACGTTACATCCCACAAATAGGACAGCAGGATGAAAAGCAGTGGTAATATCAGATCCTTCACAACCAAGGAAGACTCATTTGCATTAATAACAGAGGTAATTTATAAGGTAGCCAGGGACAGCAATTTTTGCTCTGGTGCAAAATTTATCGAAGGGTTGAAACTTGCAAATTCACCTCTGGCTGCAGTGCACGGAGGTAGGCTTACGCTATAAAACTGAATCTAACCATGCATTTGCAATGAAGAGAGAGAGAGAGAGAGAGAGAGAGAGGTAAAAGGTAGACGAGGTAATTTGCAAGCTTATTTATATGCTTGAAAATAAATTTCATCATTCTCTGAGGATAACAAACCTCCTTTCCCTATGAATGTAATTACTGAAGCTGGGCCAAGTAGAGATTGAGCAGAATGCATTTCTCTGTTGAGCACTGTCATTGATGATTACTGTAAATACTATAAGCTCCCTACTATTTGAGTAAACCCATTAATGACCTTTTTTAAAGCTAGCAATGACTTTTACTATCAGAACATTTCAGCCATACTTTCCAGTATAATGAGTTTGTTCTTGAGATTCCATTTGAATAGATTATTTAGCTGTGTAGAAATATTCAGTGCCCAACCATCCCTCCATCCATTATATGGTCAGCTTCAGTTTGGACAATAAGTTGGAGAGAAATAGCAGGAATTTTTTTGGGGGGGAGGGACTAGAAGCATAAACATAAACTCTTCCCCCTATGCACCTATTAAGATATTTGGGATAAAGATAAATGATGTCATGTACAGACAGTCCTTGACTTACGATCACAATTGAGCCCCAAATTTCTGTTCCTAAGTGAGTCAGTTGTTAATTGAATTTTGCCCAAATTTACCACATTTCTTGCCACATTATTAGGTGAATCACTGCAGTTGTTAAGTTAGTACAGGCGTGTCAAACTCAATTTCACTGAGGGCCACATCAGCATTGCGGTTGCCCTTGGGGGCTGGGTGGGTGTGGCCAGAGTGGGTACAGCCTACTGGGTGGGCGTGGATAAAGTGGGTGTGGCCTACTGGGTGGGCATGGCCAGTTCTACATCATTCACGTCAAGGGTGCCTGTGGGGGCCTGGGCAGGAGTGGGACAGATCTGAGGGTCTCTGGCAGAAGGGGGTGGGACCGGGGCAAGTGCCAAGGCATGGTCCACCAGGGCAAGTGCCAAAATGGCCACCACAAAATTGTACATTGGCTCCCGGCTGGCCTGGGCCAGGGCCAAGGAGGCGGGGGCCATTCCCTCACTGTTTCCAGGATGGCTTCGCGGGCCACATGAAACCACTTTGCGGGCCGCATCTGGCCCCTGGGCCTTGTGTTTGACATGTCTGAGTTAGTAACACGGTTATTAAATGAATCTGGCAAAAGAAGATAACCCGATTTCAGGATATTGCAACTGTCATAAACCCGAGTCAACAAGCATCTGAATTTTGATCACATGATCACCCAGATGCCTCAAGTGGTCGTAAGTGTGAAAAATGGTCATAAATCAGTTTTTTTAATGCCATTCAGTGCCATTCAGTGCCAAAGTCCACATTTTGGACAGAGAGGACCGCTGGTTTGAAAGAGGGGTCAAAGAGGCCATCTATGTCAAAACTGAACAGCCTTCTCTCAACAGAGGGGGAGGGATACAACATCATCTATCTCCAGTCTACAACATGGTCCTTTCAACAGTTCCAAGAAGGCTCCACGCCCATTTGCACCACTCAAGTGATCCTGAGGACACAGATCAATCTCCAGGTGGCCTCAATGGCTCTCTAAAAGAAGGCAAATGACCAGCTGTCTGCAAGGAGTATAAATCCTTCCCTTCCCCACCATCCAGTCAGAGCTGAAGAAGCTTCTTGGATGAGAAGCAAAATGTCTTCAAAGAAAAACAAGGAAGTCCAGTTGCCTCCTAAAAAAGCACCTTTGGGATTTCAGTGCCATTGTAACTTTGAACAGTCACTAAACAAACTGTTGTAAGTTCAGGGTGACCTCTATTCCTAATTTACAAGATCCTTCTTGGCAGTCCAGACCTTCAGGAAATCTACTTCAGGTTGGGCTTGCATTGAAGCTGAAAGAGTTACTAACCCTGATATGTAGTTTAGTCATAAAATCTAGCATGCAATTTGGAAATATATAGTAATATTGTAGAGTTTGGCTGTCATTAAGGGAAATTTCTTGCCAAGGGTTCCTTCATCCTTGAAGCTGGCTTCTGTACCAAATTCAATTATATCCTCCCTCCATTTCTATTTCCCCAATACTGGCAGAATTACTCTTACAATAAGACACTCAGCTACGGACTGCTTTATCAACACATTTTTTTTTATTTAAGAGCTAGAATCTGTTGGCTATTTTTTCCCCTTTTGCCAAAGACACCTCTGTCTTTTACAATTCTAATGCTCTAGAATTAAGCAATTACTTTTCTCCCATCTAGCCCCTCTTATATTTATTGCTGTCTCTGCCATTTCTAAAATAAAACCATGCAATTGCAAACTTTTCCGGGTATACATTTAATACCGTCCTTGTTAGGGCTCAAGAGATGGGATTAAAAATTGCCATTTATTATATCAAGGTCAGGACTCTAGTGCCTGGATGGACCTAGGAACTTTTGAAAGATCCCTCAAATTAAATACGATTTATTTTCACTTTTTTTAAAAAAAACAAATAGGAAATAGCTAGTAAATCTCTTGAGGCTTCGATATTCTCAGTGAAGTCTCAGAAAAAAATAAGATAGGAACCTTGGAGAACCTTGAGATATTGTGAAAATATCTTGTTCAAAAACATTGATAATAAATATTTTCCAGGGCTGATGGTGGTGTTGACTAAGCCTGAATTAATTCTGTTATGTATATTTCCTTATGTTTTGATTGGGAAGAGACCTTTTTATTAATTAAAATTCCGCTTTCATCCAGAGCCCATCTGTGTTTAACATAAATTATATGGTTAGCTTGAAAAGGTTTAGGTATACTGTGGTTAAGACCTGGAGTCTATCTTGTTTCAGATGTAATGCTTGCTCTTGCTACAGTTTCTTTTAAAAGGGATAGGTAGTAGAAATGAGTAAGAGAGTTTTTTATAATAGCACTTAGACTTATATGCCGCTTCACAGTGCTTTACGGCCCTCTCTAAGTGGTTACAGAGTCAGCCTCTTGCCCCCAACAATCTGGGTCCTCATTTTACTGACCTCAGAAGGATGGAAGGCTGAGTCAATCTTGAGCCAGTCAGGACTGAACTCCTGGCAGTGTGAGCAAAGTTAGCATGTAATGCTGCATTCTAACTACTGGGAAGGAAGGAAGGATGGATGGATGGAAGGAAGGAAGGAAGGAAGGAAGGAAGGAAGGAAGGAAGGATGGAAGGAAGGAAGGAAGGAAGGAAGGAAGGAAGGAAGGAAGGAAGGAAGGAAGGGCACTTATACTCATATACCACTTCACAGTGCTTTACAGTCCTCTCTAAGCGGTTTACAGAGTCAGCCTCTTTGCCTCCAACAATCTGGGTCCTCATTTTACTGACCTCAGAGGGATGGAAGGATGAGTCAACCTTGAGCCAGTCAGAATCGAACTCCTGGCCGTGGTCAGAGTCAGCCTGCAATACTGCATTATCATACAATAATAAATAATTTCGTAATTACACTAATATTTGCTGTAAAGGGAGTTGAAGATTTCTTCTTTCTATTACTTTTTATTTTTTCTTTTTGTGTTTGATTCTTTCTTGTTCCTTTCTTTACTGCTTTTACTCTTTATTAGTTTGTATTAGTTTTTATGTTCTTTGTAAAATTTTTAATAACATACTGTATGTACTAAATTACGTGTGTGTGTGTGTGTTTGTGTGTATCTGGGTGTGAAAATAATGGGTGTGCATGTATATAAGAGTAGAGACCTGCCTAGAACTGCCGCTTGGCATAGCAATATATGTGGGCATATCAGGAATCAGCTTATGGTCTACCTACCAAATTCAGGGATTTCTGCTGCTCCTAAACCTTTTCTGGCAATTATTGTCTGGAATTTTAGACAATTGTCCTCCTTATCTTTTATTAAAGAACCTAATTCCACTTGCTAGGACTTCCAGTTAGTTCTTGACTTAGAACCACTCATTCAGCAACTGTTCAAAGTTTGGAGTTCCAGATGACACGGCATCCCCAGGGTAACTTCATTGCAGTCTGCGTGCCCTGTTTGTGACTATGACATTGCAGTGAGCCACTGTCACAGGATCGCAATTTCCCACATTCCCTGCTAGTTTCCCCCAAGCAAAGTCACTGGGGAAGCCAGCAGGAAATCAGAAGTCACAATCATATGAGATCCTCACTTAGGACATGATGTCATGTTACAACCATACCTCTTAGTGATGGCAGTTTCAGCCCCAATTGCTGATATAAATTACTTGCACTTCTACGCAAACTACATGTGTTGTATACAATATTCTATTCACTTTCATGGCCGTATGTTCCATTTACTTTGTACATATTTTTTTTTCACTTATTTGCACCTTGACTGTTCTGCTTGTTTTGTCTGTTTTGTCTGATTCTAATGGGTAGTTATTGTCAGAATTAAATGTTTTGAATTCTGCATTTTTTTCATTCTGATGCTTCTCTTAATTTATATAATCCCAAGAGGAACAACAAGCCCTGATAGTCACTTTTCAGAATAAACCCCTCTTCTGCCTCCTTATACACAGAAATTGTTCTGTGAAAGATTTTAACTGAGAGAAGTCTGTGCCATTTGAGATTTGATTATCACAGATAAATTAGATGACTTGTTCCTTATCTTCTTATGCCAGATTGCAATAATGCTGAGAGATCTTGACAGATAGATGTTTCTTTTTCTATTGTTCTGCGGTAAGATTTGTATTCAGAAGATCTTCCTTTCTGCACTGCAATCTTCTCAGAAGTAATTTTTCATGTTTTTGTTTAGAATTAACATATTTAAAGAGCTTGACTCACCAGCATGAAATTAGTGATCAGGAATTATTGAAGTAATTAAACTCTATTAAGAGACAATGTAGTCTCAAAACAAGCATCTTCGCAAGCAGTTTGTATTACCTGAGAATTGTGTCTATGTGCATGCTAATTTCTCATCTAATAGGCCCAGTTAAAAAAAAACAGTGCAGAGAGAGCAGAATAAGTCTGAACTCCAGCACAACTACTTGCGTGTAAAAATAGTATCTGATAATATTCTGTGGGTGACAATGGTTTATTTATCAAGACTTAAGGTTCAAGGTTGAGAAAGGTTAAGCTGCTGGAGAGACTGCAAAAGAAAAAAAAAAGTGGTGGGGAATAAAGAAAGACGTATCCAAGCATCAGTTCTTGAAGGGGCATCTTATCACCTGATCACACCACCCTGGGCTGGGTCCTACTCTGTTCCTCCTCTTCTTCCTCTTCTTCTAGTGCAGGGGTAGGCAACCTTGGCTCTTTTATGACTCGTGGACTTCAACTCCCAGAATTCCTGAGCCAGCCAGGCTGAGGGGAAAGGTTTCCAAGCTGAGCCATGCTGGCTCAGGAATTCTGGGAGTTGAAGTCCACGAGTCATAAAAGAGCCAAGGTTGCCTACCCCTGTTCTAGTGGTTAAGGCACCAAACTAGAAACCAGGAGACTGTGAATTCTAGTCCCGCCTTAGGCATGAAAGTTGGATGGGTGACATTGGACCAATCACTAGGAGACTGTGAGTTCTAGTGCTGCTAGAATGAATGAAAACAGGTCATGAGGGACTAGAACAGACATGTGAAACTCATGAGTCACGTGACATCACGCGACGTATTGGGACGGTTTTGCCATTGCCGGCAATGGGGTGGGCCCAGCTTCCGGATGATGCGTCTGGCCCGCAGGCCGGCAGTTTGACACCCCTGGACTAGAACAATACCTGATCACACCTCCCTCCCCTCATTTAAGTGGGCTGGGTCCTACTCTGCTTCTCTCCTTCCTAGTGGACAGAGAACTACTCTTATAGCTAGAAATCATTTCACATTGGTGAAATTCTCACAAGCAGACTAGGCTAATAACCAGTCAAGAAGTGCAGTTTGGTCTAGTGGTTAAGGCACCAGACTAGAAACCAGGAGACTCTGAATTCTAATCCTGCTTTAGGCATGAAAGCTGAATGGAGACATTGAGCCAATCACGAGGAGACAGCAAATTCTACTCCCACCTTAGGCATGATAGCTGATCACTAGGAGAGAGTGAGTTCTAGTCCTGCCTTAGCACTAAGCAGATGATGGATGACATTGAGCCAATCACTAGGAGACTGTGAATTCTAGTCCTGCCTTAGGCATGAAAGGCAGCTGAGGGATTTTTAGGCCAGTCACTCCCTCTCAGCCAAATCACCTCACAGGGTTGTTATTGTGGAGAAAACAGGAGGAAGGAAGGAATAGTCTGTTTGTTCACTGCCTTGAGATTTATAAAAATTATAAAGAGGGTATATAAATAAATAAAAATAAATACATAAATAAAGTCTTTGTGCAGTGGAACGTAGAATGTCCACAATGATTTCTCCAGCGGTCTATAGCTTTCTCGGTTTCCCATGCTTACATTAAATGCCACAGAAAGGCCTCAGCAAGGAAGCATTCCTTGGAAGGGGGCTGTTTCAGGATCTGTCATTGCTCTTAAAAGAACCGTTGGAAAACTGCTCCTCCCCTCTTTGATTCTTGAAGGAAAAAAAAATCACCCCGCTTCTTTGCTCCTAGATTTGGTGGAGGATTTTGAAAGACCATTTGTGTGCCCAGCATTACTTCTGCCGCAAGCAGATGGTGGAGCCGCTGACAGAAGACTGGGGAGGCCGAGGCCCAGCCAAGTGGCAGCTGATCCTAAGGGAGCTGAGCTCTGCTGTCACATCTTTCCATCTGTGGTAGCTTTGAACTCTGTGAAAGAGAAGTTGAAAAACTCTCTTCAGCAGAATGTTTGAAAAGCAGAATGTATCATGATGTGCGGCTGGGTTATCAGCCTACTTATCAGGGGGAAAAAAAAGAGACATTTCAAAAGAGAAGCAGCTTTCCTCCCCTCAGATCCGTGACAGTTTTCACCAGATGTTGCATCTAATTGCCTAAAATAATGAGATTCTGCCTAAGAATGGCTGTGATAAACAAAGCAGAGGTAACAAAGGTGGATCCTACTGGAAACCTTTGGAAGTTTCCAGAAATTTCCTTTTTGTAGTTTTCTGTTTGCAAACAAGCCTCCCCGAAGATTATGAATCCTTCCTTTCAAATAGGATTGGTCAATTACTGGCGTTATCCTAAATGTAAAATCTTAAATAGACCGAGAATAAGAACATTGTTACCTGGGTAGTCTAGAGCTCTGAATGAATGAAGGCTGTTAACTGCGGAACATATCAAGTTGCCTTCTGGATACTTTTGACTTCAAATCCTGTCAGCTTCAACCAACATGGCCAAGAGTCAGTTGAAACATAATAGTTCAAAATAATAGAAGGATAATAAGTTTTATTGGAGTCATTGGAAAAGACCCTGATGTTAGGAAAGTTTGAAGGCAAAAGAAGAAGGGGATGGCAGAGGATGAGGTGGTTAGATAGTTCGATACAACTTAGTGACTGAACAACAATAACAAGTTTCATAATCTTGTTAGAGGTAGGTAACCCTTTGGGTGGAGTACCTATACAAAATGGTTACTATGGAATAATCTTGCCGAACCACAAAATGGCTGCTGTGGTGAGCACAGCCATCTTATCAAAAGTAAGATGTAGCTGAAAGTGAAGTAATGAGATTGTTCTCCAGCTTTCTACCCCTTTATTTCTATCATTCCTCCATTCAGTTTTCTTATAAGCATGCATTAGATTGCAGGCCCCAATCCTGTGAATGTTCTAAGAATCCTTAGAAGAACTCAACATGATCCAGCATATTCGTTAAACAGTGATGGTAGTCTTATTTTGCAGCATTCAAGCTTTCCATTTGGGGTATGTAATTAAATAATATAACAAAAAAATCAAAATAGGTCAGGAAAAAGTCTAATGGGCCCTGAGAAGGATCTTTGAACTTGTAGGCTTCATGTGTTTTACACATCATGATGGCAAGACCATATAGGTTGGCTTGTTCATTATTTCCTCTACACTCGGGTGTTTAATTTCCTGTGTTTTGTGCATTTTTGTTCTTAAATGTGTTCTCTGAAAAATTCTATTTACATTGTGACTTCTTCTTGCGACTTCAAAACTCTTCTTTGGCTCTCATTTCTACCTGGACATGAATGGATGGGAGATTTATTTGCAAGGGATTTAGGAAAAGGGGATGATTTTGTCACCTTGGGGGTAACTGAGAAAAATCTAAAGTTAAGCAAATCAAACTTTCTTGCTCCCTTTTATATTTTTAATAGGCTACTTTTGTGGAAAGACAAGACAATCTATGAGGAAAAAAAAGTTTAGTCAGACTTTTACGTATTTTCAACTCAATCGAGAATATTTCTTATGCTCTGTTTGAAAATAGATCAGTTTTAAATGCTGCTTTGAATCTTATGTTTGGAAGAAGATTTTTTTAGAAAGGCAATTAGCAGAGCAATTTTATATATGAGTGGTTAGTACTAACTAAGCTTCATCAAATAGGACTTACTGCCAGATAAGCACAGTAGAAAATGAAAGGTTTATTCAGGCCCTTTATATGTTATAAAACTGGCCTTTCATTTTAATAAAATCAGAACAATCTTCACTTCCTATCTTAAAAAAAATAGTATATTTCATTTACTTTTGGAGACATCTGAAAATGTGTTTTTATCTGTGTCAGACACACCCAAGATTCTGTGTTTTGTTTTGTGGCCATACGTTTTCCAAACAAATTAGAATAGCCACATGAAAGACAATATATAAAAAATATGGTCAGATCAAATATCACCAGCCTTGTATGTTACCGGCCTTGTGTTTTGCATTTCTGTAGCTTATGATGTTTCCAGACTTAGCTTCAATCCTGCTTGAACAATCTGGCTGTTCTAGTTGTTAAACAGATGATATATCATTACTTTAAGCTGAAGTCATTCTAGGTCAGTTCTTTGCGGATAAGTTTACAGATTACTGTCAGTAAACGACAGTCGAAATACTCTGTGCGGAAATAAATATATTAAAAAAAAGAGGTTCATTGTATCGTCCAGGGGATATTGATCTGGAGCCATCAGCAAGTTGGTTTTACAATAGTGGCAGGTTAAAATAATTGCTGGCATTGAGTGGAAAAGGAGATGATTTTATAATGCAGGAAACAAACGGGGTTGGTTTGGTGGCTTGGGTTGACGGCTACATTTCTCATTTCAAAAGGCAGCATTGCAATTGATCTGTTGCCTTAGACTAGCCATTGATGTTTATGTGACACTTCCCCTTAGCTACTAAACAGATTGTATTCCTCATCTCCCATGTGGGCATGTGGGAGCTGACCAGGCAGTACAGCGATTGGCAACTTATCTTCCAGACCCTGAGCTGACTGGGACTTTTTCGAATTATAGTCTAAACCATCTGGATGGCACCAGATTGCCAACGCCTAAGCATGCAGGCACGGAGAGATTCTTTGGGAAATAGAGTCCTGTATTTTGCCTGAAAACACTGTAGTTTGTATACACAGGCCTCTTAATATGCTGTAGAGGGATATCGCTAGCAAAATGGCACGGTGTCAGCCCTGCCTCAGCTTGAGCCTTTAAGTAAGAACGATCTTTGTCTCCGTTTGGTGAAAAAGGTATACAGGTAGTCCTCAGGTCACGACGACAAATGAGCCCAAAATTTATGTTGCTAAGTGAAACATTTGTTAAGTGAGTTTTGCCCCATTTTTCCACTTTTCTTGCCACAGTTGTTAAGCGAATCATAGCACTTGTTGTTAGTAATGTGGTTGTTAAGTGAATCTAGATTTCCCCATTGGCTTTGCTTGTCAGAAGATCACAAAATAGCAATAGCAATAGATTTATACATTGCTTCACAGTGCTTTTTTAGCCCTCTCTAAGGGGTTTATAGAGTCAGCCTCTTGCCCTCCACAATCTGGGTCCTCATTTTACCGACCTCGGAAGGATGGAAGGATGAGTCAATCTTGAGCCGGTCAGGATCGAACTGCCAAACTGCTAGCAGCCAACAGTCAGCAGAAGTAGCCTGCAGTACCGCATTCTAACCACTGCGCCATCAGGGCTGATCACATGACCCCAAGACACTGCAACCGCCATAAATATGAACCAGTTGCCAAATATCTGAATTTTGATTAGGTGACCACGGGGATGCTGCAATGGACATAAATGTGAAAAATGGTCATAAGTCACTTTTTTTCAGTGCCGCTGTAACTTTGAATGGTCACTAAATAAATTGTAAGTCAGGGACTACCTGTAGTTTACTAAAGTTAAACAGAATACAGTAGAGCAGTGTACCCCAATCTTTCTGGCTTGGCAGACTAGTTGGGGGGAAATTGCTCCATGTGAATGGCAGGTGCGTGGAGCTTCACTTGCTAGCGTGAGTGTTCGCCGCTCACGCAAGTGGAGCTTTGCGCGTGTGCATGACTGCCCGCTGCTTGCGCAAGTGGAGCTGTGTGCACATGCATGCTCACGTACCACTTTTGCTGCCTGGTTCCAAACTGGCCACGGCCCAGGAATGGGTCACAGCCCGGGGATTGGGGACCCCTCCAGTAAAGCAAAACCAGAACTGAAATTTGTGTGCCAAAATCTCTAGGTTTAACTCCCCCCCCCCTTCGAGCCACTTCCCATTGCTAGTCTCCCCTTGTCCAGTCATATTCAAATGAATGGTTTTGGGAACGGTCTCTTCAATTGGGGGCTGGCCGGTAGGCAGCTGCATGCCGTTCCCAGCTGTCTGTTCTTGAAATTGTTTCTCAAAAGGATACGGTGTGTAGTGAGCTTTCCCCCCTCCCCTCCAACACCCTTCCCCCCCCCTCCCGAGTTTCTGGGAAACTGGCATCAAGCAAAGCGCAGGCATGAGATGGCAGTTCTGACACAGGGCATAGTTCCCTTCCATGAAGGATTAACCTTTTCTTTGACCAGTTCAAAAGCCATGGCAACTGAACAGCATTTTCAGTTTTTGGGGGGCGTTAGTCACTGAGATTGTGAACATTTAATGTTTTCCTTAAATAGCAAAAGTGTCTTCTTGTTGAAGGCAGCGGAGAAGGTCCTGCTGATGTTGTGACACAGGGTTTTATTTTTATCACTCTGAAGTCTTCCAGTGGTCCCGTGGGCAAAAAGCACCATCTGGTGCTTGGCAATGAATGAAAGATGGGAAGCTAGACAATCCGCAGCCTATTGGAGAAAGCACTGTACAGTGAAAGAGAAGATACAGGTAGTCCTGCACTTACAACAGCTCATTTAATGACCGTTCAAAGTGACAATGGCACTGAAAAATGTGACTCGTGGGCATTTTTCACATTTACGACCTTTGCAGCATCCCCATAATCATGTGATCAAAATTCAGACGCTTGGTAACCGACTCATATTTATGACAGTTACAATGCCCCGGGGTCACGTGATCCCCTTTTGCGAACTTCTGACAAGTAAAGTCAACGGGGAAGCCAGATTCACTTAACAACTGGGTTACTAACTTACCAACTGCAGTGATTCACTTAACAACAGTGGCAAAAAGGTCGTAAAATGGGGCAAAATTCACTTAATAAATGTCTCAACAACAGAAATTTTGGGCTCAATTGTGGCCGTAAGTCGCAGTATTATCGCTCTTAAATAAGTGCACTATTAGCCTTTTGGATTTCTTCTTTATTTTTGGCAATTGTTATTACTAGCATGGTAAGGAGAGCTGGATATTTTGTCCTCGAGCAGAACGTGGATGATTTATTGGACTTTAAATGCAGGATATTATTTGCTTTTTCCCATTTGACCTTGTGTTTCTGATGAGCAGCAGAAAATTGTAATGCATTATTTTTAGCACAAATGAGACTCGCACAAGACAGGAAGTGTTAGATAAACCAGCCCTGGGTGGCCTAGACCAGTGAGCCCCGCTAAACTTCTGAACATGAGCAAGAATAGGTGTCAGTGGATTTAAGGTGAAATGAGTTGTCACTGTGTTTTTTTTGCAAAGTTTATAGTTTTGATTTCTCATGGACTGGATTCTTATTTCACGAATGAAGGCAAACATGTCATGTTTCCCTGAAAATAAGTCCTATCCCGAAAATAAGCCCTAGCTTGATTTTTACACGTGCGCCTAATATAAGCCCTTACCCCCAAATAAGCCTAGTTTTGGGGTGAGGCACAGGCGTAAAAATCAAGCTAGTGTGGGGCTGTGGAGCTGCTCCACATGCCCTGCACCCACTTACCTTAGGACAGCCACAGCCATGCCTCCCACGCCCCAGCACCAGTCACGCTGCTGCCCGACTTCTTCTGCAGCCGCTTGGAGCCAGACACGGCTGGACACAACATGCTGCATCGCGCCGATGCTGCATGGAGCTTCGCATCGGTGCCACCACTGTGGCAAGAGGCCACATGGCTTGTCTCATTGGTGCCACCGCTTGCGGCAGGTGGTATGTCTTGTCACTCTGGTGCCCCCACGACGAGGCACATGACCTCCTGCCATGAGCGGCAGCACCGTCACAATGTGCCATGTGCCATTTGGCTGCAAGTGGCCACAAGTGGCTGCAGAAGAAGTCAGGCAGAAGTGCAACAGGTGTCAGACTGTGGGACGCCTGGTTGTGGTGGTCCTAAGGTAGGCGAGTAAGACATCCGCCGAAAATAAGACCTGGTGCCTCTTTTGGAGGCAAAAAAATATAAGACCAGGTCTTATTTTCGGGGAAACACGGTACATGTCCCAGGATAATGGTACAAAATCAAATTTGGCTAGGTTACCAGGACTGGAGATTTACTTTTCCGAGCTTTTGGATTCTTGTTTGCCTGACCTAACGAAGTTCTGGGTTCTCCGGTGCCGAAATGCAGAGAGGGCTGTTGTAATAAAATATTCAAATTAAGAAGCCCTGGGAATTCTAAAACATCAGTAATTGCTATGAACTTTGATTTTTGGATTCACGAGTCCCATACTAATGAGGAACACATTAATTATCCTCTTAAAGGGCACGGCTATTGTATATTCTGAAGTGAAACTTACTTTACCACATTGCCGTGGTATAGATTTGGCTTGTTATGCTAATTCAGTGTTGGGAGAATTATATTTTATTTCGGAAAAGGGGAGGTGAAGTGCAATAGAACATCAAATCCCATCTCTAGAGATACCTATGAATCACAGTAAAAGTGATCTTTTTTCAATTCATATAAAAAAACTGTCTGGCATCTGTTGTATATATAAACCAGGGAATGGCATATTTATCACCAGTTAAATTTTTTTGTGCTCCCTCAGTCTCCCTCAATATTTGGGGGAGGGAGAACATTTCAGAGGACAACAATTGCATCGCAGTGGACACACTTCCTGGGCCCTGCAAGATGGTCTTCCTTAATTGATGGGACCCAGAGCTCATGCATCTGGCTGGGCTGGACCAAATGGGCAGAGATGAGGAGAGAGGCAGTCCATCTGCTGTGCCTTGGAGAGCCTATGGGTGAAAACCAGCAACTTGAACTGAACCCAGAAGCCAAGTGTTGAGCCCTCCACAATACCTCTTTCCCTGCCCATGCTGTTGCATTCTGGACCACTGTGGCTTCCAGATGATCTTCAATAGCAACTCCAGTAATCCAAATGTGAGGTGACCAGGGCATGAGTTAATATCTAAAGGACCTCTCAATCTAGAAAAGACACCAGTGGGCACCAAATATACCTGTGCAAGGTCAATTATTTAAGTTATCAACCACCTCAATCACCACCAGGCTAGAAACCAGGAGACTGTGAGTTCTAGTGCTGCCAAATACTCAGAATCAGCTGGGTGACCTTAAACCAAATACTTTCTCTTGGTCCTAGGAAGGAGGCAATGGGAAGCCACCTTTGAGGAACCTTGCCAAAAAAACCTGCAAGGCCATGTCCAGTCAGTCTTTTAGAATTAAACATGATTGAATGGAAGGAGGGAAAAACCCTCTATCTCAGCCCAGCTCATGTCCCTGAGTTCTTGTTGGGCAGAAAAACATTGTAAATTTCAGCAGAAAAGGTGAGGTATAAACTCATCACGTGAAGTATTAATACCACTTTACAATGCCTTGGTAAGGCCACACTTGGAATACTGCATCTAGCTTTGGTCACCACGATGTAAAAAAGATGTTGAGACTCTGGAAAGAGTGCAGAGAAGAGCAGCAAAGATGATTAGGGGACTGGAGGCTAAAACATATGAGGAACGGTTGCTGGAATTTGGTATGTCTGGTTTAATGAAGAGAAGGACGAGGGGGGACATGATAGCAGTGTTCCAGTATCTCAGGGGCTGCCCCAAAGAAGAGGGAGTCAAGCTCTTCTCCAAAGCACCAGAAGGCAGGACAAGAAGCAGTGGATGGAAACTAATCAAGGAGAGAAGCAATCTAGAACTAAGGAGAAACTTCCTGACAGTGAGAACAATTAACCAGTGGAACATCCTGCCTCCAGAAGCGGTGAATGCTCCAACACTGGAAGTTTTTAAGAAGAGACTGGACAGCCATTTGTCTGAAATGGTATAGGGCTTCTTGCCTGAGAAGGGGGTTGGACTAGATGACCTCCAAGGTCTCTTCCAACTTTATTATTATTATTATTATTATTATTATTATTATTATTATTATTATTATTATTATTATTATTATTATTATTTAACCTCACCCCGTTGAAGTATTAGTGTCTATTTGAAGTGGTAACCCAGAAATAAAGCACAGTTGTCTCTCTAACTGTATCAGACGGCTTAATTTGCATATCTATGTAAATTTATTAATTTGCATATCCATATAAATGTTTCTGTGCCTTCCCCATGCATTTCCCACCAAAGCTTACCTGGTTGTTTTGCATTTTTAATTCTTGCAGTCCCCAAAGATCCAGTGGAATCAACCAGGTTTGGAGATAAGCCTACAGGAATTAATAAAGTATGTTCTCCATAAAATATATTGGTTTGAAACGCATTAATATTTGAAGAATTCCAATGTTGTCTTGATTTATATTTGATCAATATTTCAGTGCATATTTTGATAAATATTATCAAATTAATATTTGGAGAAATGGTTTTAATGTTAGAATATTTCTGGGCCAGAGGATGGCCAAAGGGGGAAGTTGAGATCTCCTATTTTATTCCTCTTTGAAAGCATCTGTTATTCTCTTTTTTTCACCCCAGAAGGAAAGGAAGTCACAGAAAAATCAAAATGATGCTTGAAATGGAAAATGTGTGTTTTGACTTGGAAGTAATTGCCACAGCGAGCAGAATGGAAATGTCATTGTCCATAAAGAAAGTGATATATTGAAAATGTGCTGCACATAGTTATCTTTCTCAATGTATTTTTCTACTTTCAGCATTATTTTGACGACTTCCTGCCTCTCTGTATTTGTTTTAGCTCCCAGTCTACTGCCTCTTGGTTTTTTTTTATATTATTATTATTATTATGCTTAGTCAGGAATTTTGCATTCCCGCTTTTCGTATCCTCCCAAGGGACATTAGTTTACAAAATAATGAAGAAATATGCAAGATTTTGCTGACTGTGAACACGAAAGTCAGACCTCTGCATTCTGTGTACATATCACAGTTGATCCTTACACATCAGTTTGCCTATGGATGCCACCTTAGGTCCTGCCCACCCTGATTTTTCTTTTATTTTAATCTTTTTTTTAAAAAAAGCAACTCATTATGTAGGCTAGTGATGGCGAACCTTTTAGAGACCGAGTGCCCAAACTGCAACCCAAAACCCACTTATTTATTGCCGGGTGCCAGGTGGGCGTGGCCCACTGGGTGGGCATTGGCCTTTTTGGCAGCTGCAGCATAATGCTGGGATTGGCCTAGGGAATTTTTAGTGGGGTTTTTAAGAGAAATTTTAATTATACAGGCCATACTAAATATTTCTTTTTAATTTGGTTTTAAATTAGGTATTTATTGTAGTATCTGTTTTATAAGGCTGTCAGCCGCCCTGAGTCCGGTAAGGAGAAGGGCGGGATAAAAATTGAATAAAATAAAATAAATAAATAAATATTTAAGTGACTGTCCACTAGGACTCCGAGATCCCTCTCACAGTTACTACTATTGAGCAAGGTACCCCCTATACTATACCTGTACATTTGGTTTTTCTTGCCTAAATGTAGAACCTTGCTTTTTTCACCATTGAATTTCAGTTTGTTAGATAGTGCCCAGTGATTCACTTAACAATTGTTGCAACAAAGGTCGTAAAATCGGGCAAAATTCACTTAACAAACGTCTCACTTAGCAACAGAAATTGTGATCGTAAGTCAAAGACTACCTGTATTCTTTGCCCTGTAGGTGACAGGCCTTAGCATGCTCCATGGCATCGGACCCGGATACCTCCTGCCGCAGATTACCCCCCATCGACCTGTACGCTCCCACAGAGTGGGTCTCCTCAGGGTGCCGTCAGCCAGACAGTGCCGGCTGGCGACCCCAAGGGGGAGGGCCTTCTCTGTGGGAGCTCCCACCCTCTGGAATGAACTGCCCCCAGAGATCAGGGTGATCCCTGATCTCCCTTCCTTGCGCCGCGCCCTTAAGACATGGTTATTCCAGCTTGCGGGACTGGCCTAGGGGAAACTTTTAGAGGGGGTTTTAATTATATTTTAATTAGATCAAATTTAAATATTTCCTTTTTAATTAATTTTTAAATTTGTAATGTTATTTGTGTATTTTTACCTGATTGTTAGCCGCCCTGAGTCCGCAAGGAGAAGGGCGGGATATAAATTTAATAAAATAAATAAATAAATAAAATAAAATAAAATAAACTGGTCAGTACAGAGTCTGAAATTAGCAAAATCCTTCTTCTATATGAAAATAATGATCCTGCTAGCTGTGGAAAGCGTTTGTAGCTCTCCTTTCAAACACCGATCACTCCAGCATCCTCACAGGAATGTCACCAGCAGCCAATATGATAGATCAAGGCTTTTTTTTTTAAAAAAAGAACTTTCTGATTTAGCTGAGGAAAGGAAATGTGTACACTTTGATGTCATTAGACAGGTCTTTATTGGTGGTGTATCTGAAGTGGCTCAAGAGAACTCTTGTAGCAAAGAGCTGACAGTCATTTACACCCAACAAATTAGCTCGATAAATGGATCTGCCTGTTTCTGTCATAAACTAGAGATCTATTTAATGGGTCCAGATTGGATTTTTTTGCACTGTTAGGAATCTACAGTACACCCTCCCCTTCCCCCGAAGATGATGATTCTCAATAAACTAAGCTATGGTTATCCTGTAAATTACGATGCAGAAAAATCAAAAAGCCCTCACAATGAATGAGATTCAGCTAGTAATGAGCATATCTCTCTCTCTGTCTATCTTTCCTCCAGGGCCCTCTTGAACACATTCTCAACCATCTTTCCTAGAGCTGTACAGGTAGCTCATATAATTGTTAAGATTATAAATCTCACCCCATTTCAACGTTGTCCTTAAAAAAAAGATTCTTAGTCTTGCACTAAATTAAAAGCTCTGATGCAAATTATTTTAAAGAGGAGGGATGGGAAGGTCAGCACTACAGACATCTCAAGATAGGTCGTTCTTCCCATAATCTGTCCAAAATATAACAATTGTGCGTCTATTGTGCCTCAAATGAGAAATCTGGATGAATTTGTTCTGTGATCCATTTGTTTGTTTTCTTGGCTTCCCATGGTATTCTCTGACATTTTCTCCAATGCCAAAGTTCAAAGCAATCAATCCTTTTTCTATCCTGCTTCTGCAAAGTCTAATTTTTGCTTCTATAGAGAATCATAATAGCACTAGCGCTTAGACTTGTATACCACTTCACAGTGCTTTACAGCCCTCTCTAAGTGGTTTACAGAGTCAGCCTATTGCCCCCAACAATCTGGGTCCTCATTTTACCAACCTCAGAAGGATGGAAGGCTGAGTCAACCTTGAGCTAGCTTGGCTCATACCTTCTTTACAGTGCTTACCTCCAGAACTAGAAATCTAAGGGCTGACTCTATAATTTGGGACAATGAGACTGTTGTTTCCAGGCCATAAAAAAAATCTGCAGGAGATGGAGGTCAGGGCAATGTAGCCCTTCAGACTTTCTTTCCAAATTTGCTTTGGAGGTGTGGACGTAAGAGCACAGCAAAGCTTTGCAAACAGACACATTGTGCAATTCTAGGAAAAGACACAACTTTGGACCAGTTAATGGGAATTAAATCTGAAGTACTGAATGAACTCTGGAACAACATTTTGGAGGTCAGACCAATGACCGACTTGAACAAAGCTGGAGACTGAAGGAACCTCTTACATTTTTCTAGGTATCAAACTCTACTAAAGTGTGGAAATATCAAAACTCTTCATTCTTGATAACAGGAAATAAATCCTTCTAGTGTATCTCTAGCTTTGCATAGAACATGAGTATGTTTCTTCTTCTGCAAAGTGGAAACTGTATACCTTATTTACTCCACATATATGTTTGTATATGTGTGTACGTAAATGCATACATACATACATACATACATACGGTCTGTCTGAGAAACTTCCTGAATATACTCCCTTGACTCAGCTGGCAAAGAGGGGAGGAGAGCCTGTGGCTTGGTGGTTAAATCACTGCCTAGTATGTAAACTGCCCAGGTTCGAATCCCATAAAGGGTATGGCTAATTGATGAAAGCAGAACGAGCTAGAAATGGCCATCTTAGTCTCCTGATTTCATTTTTTACTCTTTGTCAGAAAAAGAAATTTGGATTTAAAATGTTTCGCAGTTGCGACTTGAGCCTGCTTAACGCCCCTAGCTGGGGGCTGCATGGTAGAAGATATTGTAAAAAGAAAAACTGCAGTATAGCAGTTAAAAATATCAAGGTGTACTCAATCAGACCGGTCTGTCTGAGAAACTTCCTGTATACATACATACATACATACATACATACATACATACATACATACATACATACATACATACATACATACAGAATTCCCTTCTCACCATTATGGATTTCTGTGTCTTCTTCCTTAATCTCAGGCATAGGAGTTTGAGGGTTTTGCACAGTGTCTTAGCTGTTCCCAGCACTGCAATCTTTTGGACAGGGGGACCTGATGTTATTCTTGGGAAATGTTGGTGCCATCTTCCAGTTTAGGAGTCTTGGCCCTGAGTGCTTCTATGACCACTGGAACCACTTTGGCCTTTTCTTTCCGCATCCTCTCCAACTCCTCCTTCAGGCCTTGGTACTCTTCCAGCTTCTCATACTCCTTTTCCTTGATGTTGCTATCACTTGGTGCCTCTACATCTATCACCACCATTGTCTTGTGGTTCTTGTCTACTCCTGTGATATTTGGTAGATATGTTATGTATGTATACATGTACATATGGGGTCAAATTATGGCAAATCGCAGCAAGTCACAACTGTCTCCAGATAAGCTTGTGCATTACCCCAAGATACAATGACGTATCTCTTTGACGTAACCTGATAATTGATCCCAAACTGAGGAAATCGATCTTCTCCATTGTTAATTTCATAACCACCAACCAAATGCCAATGGTGAGTCCTTAAACAGAACATTAGACAATTCCTTCCACTTATATTCTCCAATTAAGAGCTTGATTCCTGATGCTGCCATCAGTGTTGTTGTTTTTTGGTAACAGTTCAGAAGTGATTTGTCACTGCCTTTTTCTGAGATGATGTCTTTTGACTTCCCAGTCTGGCCTAGAGCCATTGTATTTTGTGCTAATTTCCCATAGAAATACTAATTAGGTCTGACCTTGATCAACCTTTCTGAGAGCAGCTAAGATCAATTACTCATCATTTCATTCCATTGCTATGTCTGATGTTGGACATTATATATGAATCTGGTTCAATTTATCAAGATGAGCATGGTTCCCAGTGGATGAGGGTCTTTAAGACAACCATTGATGTTCTTTTTTTCCAATGTTTGGTAGCATAATGTGCAGGGAAACTTTGGCAAACCCTTCAGTTAGTACCTTTCTGCGAGTTTTGACAGCAACATATTCTTCCTTCAGAGGTGAATGCACAGCCTGTGTTTTCCTTCACGTTGCTGGCAGGTTGAGCCAAAGAAAAGATAAATGTAGTCTGAAAAAATAACAAAAAAAGGAGGCATATGTTGGAAATGCTTCATCTTTGTATAGCCACAGGTTTTGGAAGACGCGTAACACCGTTTCACAGCTGGACAAGTAGTAATAACAAAATGCACTAACCTGAGTGCCTTTGTAGAGTTGGCAGAGGTTATGTATGTATTTCATTTTAGAAGGGTTAATATAGTTGGGAAGACTTTTCTCCTTCCTCTCTAAATAATACTCAAATAAGGCTTTCGGTTAGCCTGAGTAGTGAGTGAATTCCCACAAAGATGTAAATTTGACTTTGCGTTTCGCATTGGCATTGTGCGATGTGTGAGTGCCACTTTTGAGGGTTGTATATTGTATTTTGTATATTGTATTTATGGTGAGCATCACCAACCTCTTGCTCATATTTGGCTATTAGAAAAAAGGAAGCCTTTTTGGAAAGCCTCATGAGAATCCCTGCTACTTTCCAGATTAACTCCATCTCCCTTGGTCAAGGGTCTTCAAACTTGGCCTTTTTTTTTACTTTTGGACTTCAGCTCCCAGAATTCCTCAGCCACAAGTCATAAACGGGCCAAATTTGAAAACTCCTGCTCTTGGTCTTCCTTGAGGACTTTCTTTTTTCTTGAGACTACAGCTGCAGGTGTGTGATGGAGCCAGTCTCCTGGTTATGTTGAAGGGTGGATTGATGTTATTTATTTTTTCCCAGATGGATGAATGGACAGATGTCTATGTGTGTTTAATCTTAATTATCTAAGTCATATACTTGAAATGGGCACCCACATAAATTAGGAAGGTAGGTAGGGAGGGAGGTAGGGAGGAGGAGGAGGAGGAGGAGGAAGGGACCAACTGTACATCCACTTAGTTCATTACCCATAAAATAGTTGTAAACATGACTTTTGGTCTAAAGCATATTTGTTTTTTCTAGTATTATACTTACTAGCTACTTAACAGATTTAACAAGAAATAAGTGGATGCCAGATAAGAGTTTTGTTTCTACTTTGGGTTGATGTGTGGCTCATCAAGTTGAACTCAGCCATTGGTTGTGTAAATACAGCAGGGGCCTTCAAACTTGGCAACTTTAAGACTTGTGGACTTCATCTCCCAGAATTTCTCAGCCAGCCTTGGCTGGCTGAGGAATTTTGGGAGTTGAAGTCCACAAGTCTTAAAGTTGCCAAGTTTGAAGACCCCTGAAATACAGGGAAGTATTCACTAATCTGGAAGGAAATGTGTGCTTTGTGGGTGAGGCCTAGTTGGCTGGGTGGGGTACACTTAGGGAAGGATAATTGGTAAAGCAATTCTGTAACCTGTTGAAAAAGATTAAATCATATTTTTTCTCCGAATGTTTAATTTATTCTTGATAAATGTATTAGAATTTGAAATTAATCGCAATGTGCAATATACTAGAAAATGAAATGTTAATTCAAAAAGAGCTTGTTAGGGGCATTGCAATTTCAAGGGACATAGATTTGTATTAAATATAATTTTATACTCAGTAGGAAAGGGAGAAGTCTACAAGGAATGCTGGTATGGAAACATATGCATCTATCTTGCTATCATGAACATTTAGCCTTAGTTGGAAAGAGATGTGAGGATAAAAATTCCTTGGTTCATCTGCTAGGCAGAGGAAATGCAATATAGCCAAGATAACTCCAGTAAGTGACTATGTCTTAAGGACATTGATTAATTAGTATTCAACTGATAGGGTACTTTCTCTTGGCTGGGTTCATACATCAAAGTATGTCTTGGCTTGGTTTGACCATAATTAGTGAAATAGATCATGATGAATTGGTTTACATGTCATCCTAAAACATAACAATGGTGTACAAATTGCAGTAATTGGGTTTACATGTTATGTGATGATACAACAAAGCAAGCTACATATTGTATGGGCAACCATAAATTAGCTTTTTTTTTTCTTCGTATAAAAGAAGAAGCATGTGTTGGTTAAAATGGGGAAAATTTAGAAGGTAGGTTTCCCAGATTTTATTAAGTCTCCCATGTCCCTTTATTATTTGAATCTGATTTAAAATCCTCATCAATCGGGAGTCTCCAACATCTTCAAGCCACTTACAGAGATTGGATACTATACACCAGGGGTCTTCAAACTTGGCCCTTTTATGACTTGTGGACTTCAACTCCCAAAATTCCTCAGCCAGGCATTTTCTAGCTGAGGGAGCCAGTGTGGTCCAAAAGCACTTCCATAGTCATGTAGTGCAGTGGTTAGAATGCAGTATTGCAGGCTAACCTCCATCCTTTGAGGTTGGTAAAATGGAGACCCAGATGATTGGGGGCAATATGCTGACATTGTAAACCACTCAGAGAGGGCTGTAAAAGCACTATGGAGCAGTATATAAGTCTACGTGCTATTGCTATTGCATACTATAACCTTCCCATCAAAGGGGTACCTATTTATCTACTTACATTTATCTACTGGCCCCTACTTTGCAGGTCTGGAAAGTAAAGCAAAGCCAATCTAAAGGAAGGCCATAAGCACAATTGCGGTTCTGCTTAGTGACCACTTTGCTCAATGACTGAGTTGCCGGTCTCTATCGTGATTACTAAATGAGGACTACCTGTAGAGTAGAATAGAGAACATCCGTGTTTGAATAGTCCTAGTCCTGTACAATATAATATGACTAACACTGTGTCTATGGCTGAGATAAGTGTGGGAGAGAACGATGAAACAAACCAGAAGCTCCACAAATGTCTGTGTTTTGCTTTAGGAGCACATTTGTTATCTACAGTACATCATAAAAGAAAAAAACCACCCAGAGACCCAAGGCTTCTGAAGGCCTTGTCTGCTAAGTTAACGCTCCTAGGACTCTGAAATGAGCATAATTTGCAACACAATTTAAAATATATTTCTCTGGTAGAAGACATTTAATTATACTACCTGTCACACTTCCGTTGATATGTGCTGCTAGGTATTGAAGGGACGGGGGGGTCGCTTATTGTGAGATGGTGGTGCGGATTCTAATATCAAAGCTAACCTTTGGAAAGCAACTGAAAGGATTTTTCTAATTCCTCCCAAGGTTACATTTTAGTTTCCCAAATTATAAATCTAATGTTTTGCAACAGAGTATAAAGATAAATGTCTTGTGCTATTTTATGCATTTATGGGTTAAGTTTGTTGGGCTATAGTGAAATAAGGCAGTTGTCCAGAACTCGTAAATGTAATTGGCTTAAGTACTTTCTGCCAATTTGACTTGGACATTGTGGGAAATAGAGAGGACAATATTTGCTGGAAGTTTGCAAGACTGATACCACCGATGAACTAACTGTTTACCGAGGCTGAGACCTCCAACTCTATAGTATACTGGCTGGGTTCTGATGAACCACACTAAATTATAACCTGGCATGGTGTGTTGTACACCACAGCTATAGATCATAATTTATGCTTTAAATTTATGCGTGAACCGGGACAAACAAACCGTGATTTGGTTTGCAGCTTCCATACAAACATGTCATGTAATCTAGTTACCATTTTATTGTTTAGCAGTTTTATTTTAAAGATGTGTTATTTTCTCTGTGTTTTGTTGTTTGATTATTTTTGTATGATGCTAAGCTAAGAGTCACACTGTTTGAATTGGGTGCCCTGTAAATCCTCTGAATAACTAAGTAAGTTGGAAGGTAGACTAGACTAGAATAATAGAGTTGGAAAGGACCTTGTAAGTCATCTAGTCCAGGAAGGGCGTGTGTAGTTGACTTTCAACACTTGTCCTAATTTTTTACTACATTGGGTCTCCATGGAGCATTACAAGTGGACTTTTGTTGTTACTAGTCAAAATGTTACTCCTTTTAGCTCAGTGTTTTCTACAATTGGTAGCTTTGAAACATCTCCAATGGGTTCTTTTCTAATCCCACTTAACAGACCAGGAACTGAATTAGGGGTTGTTGTTTTTTAATACAAAGCATATATAATCTACCTTTGAACTAGGCCTGGATCAGCTAATATGCAGATAGTTCTCAATTTACAACAGTTCATTTAGAGACTGTTCATAGTTACAACAGCACTGAAAAAAGTGACCTAGGATCTTTTCTCACAGGTATGCCCATTGTGGCATCCGTATGGTCTTGTGATCAACAGACTCATGGCAACAGGCTCTTGGCAACAGACTCATATTTGTGATGGTCACTGTGTCCTGGGGTCACGTGATCCCCTTTGGCGACCTTCTGATAAGCAGAATCAACGGGGAAGTCGGACTCACTTAACAACCATGGTAGTAACTTAAGAACTGCAATGATTCACTTAACAACTGTGAAAGTGAAAGAACAGCATTGTAAAATGGGGCAGAATTCACTTAGCAATTATTTCACTTAGCAACAGAAATGTTGGGCTCAATTATAGTCGTAAGTTGAGGACTATTTGTAATTAAAAGCCTAGAAATATTCTAACTCAAATCTGTTCTTAGAGGTTTATTGTAACCTCCTACTAGTGTATGTTTTCATTAAATTATCAAATGTTGTTGTACACAATTTTGTAATAATTCTTCTGCCTCCAGAAGATAAAGGTAAAATTGTTTACCTAGAGGAGAGGCTGTTCTTATTTTATTTCACAAAGGTTCCAGATTCTCCCTTAGGTGGATGTTGTAGGATGGGAAAGATTCTAGCTATTTCCTCTGTTGCAACTGAACTCCTTCCTCCGTTCTTTCCTTACCAAATTGCTCTTTCCCTGGAGCCAGACCAGGACCGAACACATTTCTGCCTGCTGAACTCAGCCTTCACCTCTACGATATCATTAATTTAAAATCCATCATCTTTCATTCTGAAGGCTTGCTCTGTCAGACGTCTGGTGGTGAATTTGAAGATGCGGGTTGATAATGCTGCCTTTTGCAGCCAACTGACATTTCCCTTCTTTTGGAGCCAATGTTCCATAAAATTGAGGTTTTCCATAAAATCTTAATACATGATTTTTCCCCCCTCTTTGGTTTTTCAGAAAGTTTCGCTGGGAGGTAGAGAATGACATATTTCTGGAGCACTGGAGGAAAGAAGTCCTTCCAGTAGTTCACCATTATTTGAGAAAAGAAATAGTGATATATATCACTATACACACACACACACACACACATATACACATACATACATACACACACAGAGAAAGTTGTGTGTTTTTTTCAGACAGACCGGTCTGATTCCCATAAAGGGTGTGGCTAGCTGATGAGGGCTAATGAGCCTGAAATAGCTATACTAGTCTCCCACTTAATTCTTTAACTCTTTGTCAGCAAAAAGAAATCTGAAGAGAGAGAGAGAGGGAGGGAGGGAGGGAGGGAGGGAATGAGTGCTGATACTATTTCAGTTAACATCATGTATGAAAGTTGCTGCAGACTTTCAGATAAGTACTATATCAGACAGTGAGGACAGTAAGAAAAGCGAAAATTGACATCATTTCTCAGATGTCACTGTGTGACATCAGATCAGGGAAATGCTAAAAATGACTCTTCAGATGTGAAAATATCACAGTTACTCTCTTACCAATGTATGCATTTTCTAGGGCTGTTGGGCTCCAACTCGTAATTCTTGTTCATCTTGGTTGAAGCTAATGGAATTTATGCAGAATACATAAAACCAGTAACAGAAGTGGAAGAGACTAATCAAGAAACTAATCAAGGAGAGAAGCAACCTAGAACTAAGGAGAAACTTCCTGACAGTTAGAACAATTAATCAATGGAACAACCTGCCTCTAGAAGCGGTGAATGCTCCAACACTGGAAGTTTTTAAGAAGAGACTGGACAGCCATTTTTCCGAAATGGTGTAGGGTTTCCTGCCTGAGCAGGGGGTTGGACTCAATGACCTCCAAGGTCCCTTCCAACTTTATTATTATTATTATTATTATTATTATTATTATTATTATTATTATTATTATTATTATTATTATTATTATTATTATTATTATTATTATTATTATTATTATTATTATTATTATATATCAAAGACTTTGGAGATCTTCTAGTCCAGAGTTCCCTAAACTTTTCAGCTTTGGGGAGGCGGGAGAGGGGATGGTTCTATGCAGGCGTACAACTCCATTTGCGCAAGCGGTGGGCACGCACACCTGCCGATCACACAAAAAATGACTGGCAGGCAGGGACGGGTGAGGATGCATGTGTGCGCGCTTGCCTGCCAGTTTTGCGGCCTGGGGGTTGAGGACCCCTGTTCTAGTCCAATACTCTGCTCAACCAGGAGAGCCTATACCATTCCAGACAAGTGGTTGTCCAGTCTCTTCTTAAAAACCTCCAGTGATGGAGCACCCACAATTTCTGAAGGCAGGCTATTCCATTGATTAATATCAAAGTTCTCAATGTCAGGAAATTTCTCCTTCGTTCTAGGTTGGAGCCCTCCTTGATGAGCTTCCATCCATTACTTCTTGTCTTGCCCTCAGGTGCTTGGCAGAATAGGTCAACCCTCTCTTCTCTGTGACAATCAATCAAATATTGGAAGACTGCTATTATGTCACTCCTAGTCCTTCTCTTTTTTGCAGATAGCAACTTCTAAGTACAACTAGTTTCTGACCCCTCACTTTCTTGAAACAGTTAAGACAGTGGTTCTCAACCTTTTTAATGCCGCGACCCCAACCGGTCGTAAGTCGAGGACTAAACCGATCGTAAGTCGAGGACTAAACCGGTCGTAAGTCGAGGACTACCCAACCAGTCGTAAGTCAAGGACTTTCCCTGCCCGGGAGCGCCGCGCATGCGCGGTTACGCCCCCTGCGCCAGCTGAGGCGTATCTGGCAAGCGGCAGAGACAGAGCAGGCCGACCACCAGCTGGCCCAGCCCAAGGGAGGTAAGGCACCCGCCGGAAAAGGGGGAAAAAATGGCGGACAAAGAAAATGGCGGACAAAAAAAATGGCGGACAGCCTTGCTTGGCGACCCCCATGAAATGGTCGATCGACCCCAAATGGGGTCCCGACCCACAGGTTGAGAACCACTGAGTTAAGAACTCATTACCGCATTGCAATAATATCTGAGTACCACCAGTCTCAAATCTGTTTTTGACTGGTACTTGAAATTATCTTGGATTTGTACCCCTTAATTTCCCAGGCTAGCCTACTTTTCAGGAGTTATAAGAAATCGGGAGACAACCAGCCTTGCTATTTTGCAGAAAGAGTGATACAGTGATCTGTCATCATTTCTGAACAGGGGATCAATACAAAATCAGTTCAGAGGTCCATTTTACCCAGACCCTCCTATAGAATCATAAGTAATTAGGATGGGAACAGATTTGTCCTTTCACCGTGATCTTAAGCAGTTTTTGAATGCTGTACGGCAAACTGTTAACGCACACTGCAACTGGACAAGTGTTGTTTGCTTAATGATGTAGCCCTTGACCTCCATCTCCAAGTTGCATAAAGGAATTGCTTATATATGGAATCCCAGTTAAAATAGAACGAGACAGGTTTATTCCAAATATATAGTCTAGGACTCGCTTAACAAAATAAAGGATACCTTTAAAGGTTACATCCTCCAATTAATATTGTGATCTAAACCATGGTGATGACATTTCAACCCGTATCTTCTTTCAGGATTCTTGAAGCAACGCAAATAAGACAATTTTCTATCCAAATATTGTTTATTTTTAAGACCTGCTTAGTTTTAATCTGTATTTCTACCCTGTCATCAACATTTCCAAGGACAGTTTGACATTTTAAAGAGGAAGTAATAGTAAGGAAGAAGGATTTTAACAGGTGTTAAGGCCAATGTAATCTCTATTAATATTTTGAAGCAGCAAACAATTCAGATAAGACAGACATTGGGAGAGAGAGAGTATTTGTAGCTTAGGGTTGAAATGAGGGGTCCTTGGTGTTCTCTGAGCTGGGTGGTTTTGTTGCAGTGGTTTCATTCTCCAACTAGGTAACATCCTCAGTGCATGAGTGTCTTAACCTTTTGGCTTGCCTGGACCGCATTGAGCGAAGAGGAATTGTCTTGGGCCACATATAGCAATAGCACTTAGTCTTATATACCGCTTTATAGTGCTTTACAGTCTTTTCTAAGCGGTTTACAGAGTCAGCCAATCAGGATTGAACTCCAGGCTGTAGGCAGAGTTTGCCTGCAATACGTCTCTTTTATAATAACTATTATATAAAACATATAATATTGATTCATAGTATAAGATTGCATAATGTTAAATGTTTACAATCTTGAGGGGCCACATTACTAGCCATTCCTGGCTGCATGTGGCCCTCAGACACATTGGATACACCTGGTCTAGGACATGACTCTCTAAGGCAGAGGTCCCCAGCCTTTTGGGAACCAGGGACCGGTTTCATGGAGAGAGGTTTTTTCACGGACCGGAGGGTGCGTGGTTTTGTGTGCTGCCTGCATCCCATGGATGGGGCTTTGCTTGTTTGTGCAGCCCGGTTGCTGGCATGCTGCGACCCAGTACTGGTCCATGGACCGGGGGTTGGGGACCCCTGTTCTAAGGGAATGTGTCTTCTATTACAAACTTCCTGGCTTAAATCTACAAATGATGTTGCTGTTGCATCTTTCTGGCATGTGAGGGAGGGAAGAACCCTCCTTTGCAAGTTACATTTGTCCTCCTTTATCCCATCACCTAGACAAGACCCAGGTCTTCCTCCGGGTTTTAACTGATGTTAGGATTCTTTCAGTTGTTGGTCTTAATCTGTGTTTTTAATTTGTTCTATCCTATTTCTGTTTGTTTGGTTAGCTGTGTTGAGTGTCCATGAACTAGAAAAGCAAGCAGATAACCTTCTGTCTCCCAGACAAGACAGTGTGGGCAAAACAAGTGCTTCTCATTGTGTTGTTAGTATTGTGAAGATGGCAGCCTATACAAAAGGATTCTGACTTTCAAGAAGCATTTTCTGTCTGCCTGTCTCGGTGCGTTTCTGTAGAACTCAGAGAACCGACCTGAATTGCTTTTTTAACACTAAAGAGAAAAAAACGTGGCAAGCTGAATCCAGGCTAAATTAGTTCAGCTTTCATCCCCTGGAAATCAGCACCGATAGACATTACAAAGGGTTGGGAGATAGAGTCTTAATGGCACCATTAATTCAAGGGCACTTAAAACTCTGTTAACGGATGTCCTGATTAAAAAGCGTATTTCTTATGGTGACAAAATCAATATCATATTGGGGGAAACGCTGCTGAATCCCTGGCAGCCAAACTAGCATGGCCAGTGGTGCGAGATTTGGGGAATTGCAGAGAAGCCAAAAGATGGAAAACGGCAATAACCTTGTTCCGTTGTCGGCTTTCCACGCTTGCAACCTGCAGGTTGCACGCAAAGAACTTGTGGCATTTGTGTGTTGATGTTATCTGATACGTTTTGTCATTGGACCCCATCCTCAAGGATACTTAAGACCAGAGGTTCTTTTTTTCATCTACAGGTACCCGTCAACTTATAACCACTAGCTTAGTGACCATTTAAAGTTATAACAGCAATGAAAAAAGTGACTTTTGTTTGTTTTTCACATGTCCATTGCAGTATCCCCATGGTTATATGATCAAAATTTGTTGGCCTGTGTTTATGACAGTTGCAGTGTCCCGGGGTCATGTGACCACCTTTTGCAACCTTCTGAGAAGGAAAGTCACATCCTGACCAGCTCAAGGTTTACTCAGCCTTCCATCCTTCCGAGAGTGGTAAAATGAGGACCCAGATTGTTGGGGGCAAAATGCTGACATTGTAAACCTCTTAGAGAGGGCTGTAATGCCCTGTGGAGCAGAAGTCAGAAGTGCTATCGCTGTTGCTATATAAGAGCCATAGTGACACAATGGTTAGAATTCAGTATTATAAGCTAACTCTGTCGACAGCCAGCAGTTCAATCCTGATGGGGCCCAAGGTTGACTCAGTCGTCCATCCTTCTGAGGTTGGTAAAATGAGGACCCAGATTTTTTCAAGGCTTCAAGTCTATGTCTATGGAGATTCTCTATCAGCCAGTTCATGGTTGTCCCAAAGGTGCCTTTTTCCCCCCAAAAGCAACTGGGCTTTCTTAGTTTTTTCTTTTGAAAACCTTTTGCTTCTCATCCAAAAAGCTTCTTCAGTTTTAACTGACTGGTGGGGAATGGAAGGATTTATATTCTTTGCAGTCACCTGGTCATTAGCACTCTGAGAGTCATGGAGGCTACCTGGAGCTTTATCTGTATCCTTAAGTCACCTGAATCAGAGTGTAAATGGATGTGGAACTGCAGTTCCAAGAAGCGATTTTTTTTTCAAAGGAAATAATCAAGAAAATCCAGTTGCCTTTTGGAAACAGCACCTTCAAATAATTGTTGACTCCTAGAAACATCATTGACAAGTGTCTGCAGTTTTCTTGGCAACATTTTTTGGACAGGTTTGTGACTGCCTGTTTTCTCGGGCAGAACTAGAATTTACAGTCTCCCAGTTTGTAGCCTGGCGCCTTAACCATTACACCAGTCTGCTCTAGGGACAAGTATGGTACATGTTCAATTTTTATTTGATTGAGTTCCTCTTCAGTAGCAATTGATTAATGGTGCTGCCATTAAGGCTTGCCATATGGCATTGATCTGAACCATATACCCTATGCCTATGTTTAAAATATGTGTCAACCTTACCAAGTATGTTCACTTCATAAAATAATTTATAGGGTTGATAATAATTACTGTAAACTGAGAGTCTGGCCACAACTGAATTCAGCAAAAATATCTTTAGGATTTTGGCAACCTGCTCAATATGCTACTTTCATATATCCTTAAAATGAAAGCATTTCTACATCTTACTCATTTTTGTGTGAGCCTCTTTCATTCTCTGGGGTTTCTTTTCCAAATGAAAAGGAAGTCTGCTTTAATTCACCTACGAGCTAAAATTAAACTCCATCTTGGTTTCTTTCTTCCTGTTAGATAGTTGTTGTTAGTTGCGAAGTCATGTCCGACCCATCGCGACCCCATGGACAACGTTCCTCCAGGCCTTCCTGTCCTCTACCACCTTCTGGAGTTAGATAGTGGTTTAATATTAAAATAGAGGCTGTCTGTCTTGCCTACCATCAAGATTTAAAAAAAAATCTACATCTGTGAATGTGTTATCCGCCTAGTGCTCCGGGGATAGTGCGTCAAATCCATATTATATCCAAATGTTCTCCTTTGTTTTTGTGTAACTGGTGTCATCAACGTGTACTTAAGAATCCAAGCAACATATTGCCATTTCATTTATGCGTCATGTCTCAGTATTATGCATTCATTAATCCACCTCCAGGCAAGAATAATTCATTAAAAAAAAAGAAGGAGAAAAAGCGTTCAAGTCTTCTTGGTTGGCAGAAGTTGCAACATTAGCAGAATAATAAAAACTAGCATGGACGCTGAGCTGCCTCCAGAATATTTCCTGTCTTATTTAATAGAGATGACCTATTTGGACCACACGTCCATCTCCATCCCTCTGGACTGGAGCATATCTCGTGTTTCATCTCTAGGGGGTTCCCTCAAAACTGGCTCTATAATCAGAGAGAGTAGGACATCTATCTTAGGTAGGGTCCCCAACGCCAAGGCAACAGATTGCTATTTAATGTGCTATCATTTGTGCTTTTGCTATTAGGACTGGGGAAAATATGGGTGGGTTTTTCAGACTGATTGGGGTGCTCTGATTCGTGACATGGGCTATGGTGTGTGTGTGGGGGCATCCTTTGTTGTTCTTCCTCCCCATCAAATAGCAAAAGTTCTCATCTCAGCTTGCTCCTTTTTAAAACTGTGCCACCTTGTCTATTCTTGGAAATATTTCAATTGATTCTTCGTCATATATTTTGTCTGTTGGAAACCGCAGATTATCCCAGGCAAGGGATAATTCCTTTCTAAGGTACCAAAGCACAAAATGTGCCAGTTTTAATCCTAAACTCATTAAAAAGAGTTAACAGGTTTGGGGAAGAAAATTGGGGCTAATTGTTTAGATGATTGCGCCCCACTTGCTTTGATGATAGGCTGGAAAAAATGGAAGGAGCAATTTTCTACTTAAACACTGCGTCTTCCTTAGAACTGTCTTTAATTCTCCACCACTAACCTCTTTGTATTCTCTTCAAGGGCTAATACCCAACTGCCATTTTTTTAAATTAATGGGTCAATTCTAATTTCTGGAACCTGGAGTTTTATGTCAAACTGTCCAAATGACAGAAAGGGTACTGCTTTTGGTTTTTTTTAAAAAAGTGAAACTAGAACTCCAATACACAACAGTGATTTTTTGTGAAATGCACAAAACGTACTCTGTAGGCTATGCCCATGCTAATTGTCAGAATATATTAAGAAGTTTGGGGATGGATGCCATTCACTCTCAAGTTCCTCAATGTTTCTCTCCATCTCCACATATGGTTTGAGAAGGTGTAAACATAGATGCCAATTGTGTTTCTGATGCGTAGTTGATGCTCTGAAGTGAAACCCTCATATAAACGAGAAGCATCTTCATAGTCTATCTCTAAATCTCTAAGCTAATGGTAATTATTATTATTAATAATAATAATAATAATAATAATAGTAAAGTTGGAAGGGACCTTGAAGGTCATCTAGTCCAACCCCCTGCTCAGGCAGGAAACCCTACACCATTTTGGACAAATGGCTGTCCAGTCTCTTCTTAAAAACTTCCAGTGTTGGAGCATTCACAGCTTCTGGAGGCAGGTTGTTCCACTGATTAATTGTTCTAACTGTCAGGGCGTTTCTCCTTAGTTCTAGGTTGCTTCTCTCCTTGGTTAGTTTCCATCTGTTGCTTCTTGTCCTGCCTTCAGGTGCCTTGGAGAATAGCTTGACTCCCTCTTCTTTGTGGCAGCCCCTGAGAGATTGGAACACGGCTATCATGTCCCCCCTCGTCCTTCTCTTCGTTAAACTAGACATACCCAATTCCAGCAGCCGTTCCTTATATGCTTTAGCCTCCAATCCCCTGATCATCTTTGTTGCTCTTCTCTGCACTCTTTCTAGAGTAACTAACCAAGGGACCACTAAGATCACTCCTACCAACAGCGACAGGGCAATCCACTCGCATATGAAAAGAGAGCAACCCCCACTCCCTTCTAGCACTGATCATGTTACCTAGTTTGGTAATAAAACGTCTGCAAGAAAACCACCAAGCTCAGAGAGCTCCAAAAACCCCTCATTTCAACCCTGACTTACAAATATTTTATTTTATTGGTGCCACATATAGGCATCAAATGCTTCAGGAAGCATGTACTTAGCATTGATGATGTTACCTAGTTTAATAATAAAATGTCTGCAAGAAAACCATCAAGCTCAGAGAGCACCAAGGACCCCACTATCTTTAAATGTATGTTGGGGTGACATCCTGGGGCCCTCCAGGTGTTTTGCTTTATAATGCCAATAAGCTCAAGGTAGCAGGTCTAGAAAAAAAACCCGTTTGTCCTGAGTTTGTGAGTCATAATTTTCTAGTAAAAAATCAGATTTTTCTTTTACTTTGGCATTCCTTAAATCTAATACCGCATCAAAGCATTGGAAAGGCCATTTAATTTATCAAATCCAAGCCACTGCTCTATGTAGGAATACAACTAAAGTCTCCAGAGAAGAGAAGAGAACAGCTCAGGGTTGAACTGTGGAGTCCTTGAAGTTGCCTTTGAGGTTGTCTAATTTGGTTAGGGTATTGATTGGGGTATTGTTTACTGCTTGATTGTCTGGTATTAACCCCTGCTTATCTGGGCATCCTCAACAGATGATTATCAATTGAAGCTGACTCTTGGCCAATGGTTCCACCGTGGAAGTGATCTTATGGTTAGGGATTTTCTTGCCTAATATTCAACTGGAATTTGCTTTCCTCTTTCTGCGTCTTGGGCTTTGGCAACTACTATATTGCACTTGGTTAATTTTTAGACATAAACCAGGGTTTCAACTGGAAAAGAATTCCACTCCCCCCCACACACACATACAAACAAATACAAGACAAAGAAAAGGCCCTATACATATACAAAGGATACAATTCATATAATGTACAATGAAGAGGCCTTCATGCTGAAGTGCACTGATTTGATCTGAGAGAGATATATGTGTTTGCATATTTCTGTATCTTAATTAGTCCATATCAATGCACTTCAACCTGAAGAATATGGACTATAATCTACCACACAGACTGCAGGTTGACAGATATTCTTCATTTTATCAGTCAAGGCTAAAAGAGAGCTTCTGCTGTCTGAGGGAGAACTAGAACATGGGTCTCTCTGATTATAGACTTGTACATTAGCTATTACAACAACCTGATTCTCCTATATCTTTCTTTGTCCCCCCCCCTTCCTTCCTTCCTTCCTTCCTTCTTTCTTTCTTTCTTTCTTTCTTTCTTTCTTTCTTTCTTTCTTTCTTTCTTTCTTTCCTTCTTTCCTTCTTTCCTTCCTTCCTTCCTTCCTGTCATCTTCAAACTTAAAAAATGTACTCCATAAAGAATCTTGCTTTCTCCTAATGATGTACTTTTCATGCAGGAATATGCAGGAGGGCCATAAAATAATGCAAATTTTGCCAGTGATTAGGATAGATTAAAGTTTTGCCCTTTATATAGATTAGGCTTTAAACTGAAATAGTATGATTTTTCTCCTTTTTTCTTGACACATATACTTTTTATTAGCACTCAGAAAGAATGTATTACCAGCCACTGTTAATTGTTCAGAAAATCACTCAGAAGAAGAA